>NW_024426663.1:75607841-75694927 GCF_017311325.1 Ursus maritimus | reverse complement strand
ACAGGGCACATCTCAGGGAGTCTGATGAAAATGGCATCCGGAGATGGCTGGTAATTGGACCCTCTAAATGATGTAATGAAGTCGAAGGGCCCTGAAGGAATGCAGGCATGAATCTGTGAAATGCACAAGCAGGATTCAGAGTGAGTGGCGCCATGGTCTTTTTTTGGGCCACAAGGAGAGCCACGTTGGTATGACCAAGTTGTTCCTACTGCAAGTCTCAGTCTGGTACTAACTGAAAGGAGCTGAATCCTTCTGTGCAGCTGTCCAGAGACCATGCCTTGCCCACCTGCCGTGCTGAGGAGACTGAGACTCCCTGAGTGGAGGAGAGAAGCGGGTTACTCTGGCTTTGAGGTTTTAAGGACATATCCAGGCCAAATGGTGCACAGAAGATCGATGTGGTTTGAGGGCTAAGCCACATCAGCACCAATATTTAGAAATAGAGTCATTTCACAGAAACATGTATAGACTTACACATTCTCTGAATCATCGAAATTTCCTGTAATGCTGGTTCCACGTGGTGTCCTGGGAGCAATCAGGCGGGCTCCTCGTAGGAGGGGGCAAGACCTTTCCTCACTGCTGAATTGTCGTGCCAACTGTCATTACTACCTGCCTCCTTCCCCCACTTTTATTGCCCCTTAGCCTTCCTGAACATCTGATTTTGTAACTTTGATCCCGATGGGTGGGAAGTCACCATGGCTTAACGGAAGGTTCAGGGGCTTATGAAACAGATCTTGATTTGGTTCTTTCTGTGCTATTTATTAGATGTATCACATTGAACAAATGACTGAACTTCTCTGAGTCTCATTTTACATATTTGCAAAATGAAAGTACGAATGCCTGCCTTGCAAGGTTATTTTAAGGATTCAAGAAGATACATCAGGGCACCTGGGTGGCTCAGTCGGTTGAGTGCCTGACTCTTGATTTTGGCTCAGGCCATGATCTCAGGGTCATGGGATCGAGCCCCATGTTGGGCTCCACACTCAGCGGGGAGTCTGCTTGAGATTCTCTCTCTCCCTCTCCTTCTGCCCCTCCCCCTGCTCTTGCTCTCAAATAAATAAATAAATAAATAAATAAATAAGTAAATAAATCTTTTTAAAAATGAAGAAAATATATAGTAAAAAAATTCAGAAAGAACGACTACCCAACATTTGCAGCAACATGGACGGGACTGGAGGACATTATGCTAAGTGAAATAAGTCAAGCAGAGAAAGACAATTATCATATGGTTTCACTCATTTATGGAACATAAGGAATAGGAAGATTGGTAGGAGAAGGAAGGGAAGAATGAAGGGAGGTAAACAGAAGGGAATGAACCATGAGAGACTGTGGACTCTGGGAAAAACTGAGGGTTTCAGAGGGGAGGGTGGGGGATCGGGATAGGCCGGTGATGGGTATTAAGGAGGCACGTATTGCATGGAGCACTGGGTGTTATCTGCAAATAATGAATCATGGAACTTTACATCAAAAACTTGGGATGTACCATATGGTGAATAACATAACATAATAAAAATTATTATAAAAAAATAAATAATTTTTTAAAGAAAATTGTAAAGAAAATAGCACTTAATCAATGCAAGATATTATTTTTGCTATTGTTATGATTTTCTGGTTCTTTCTACATTGCTGTTTAAAAGAACAAATTCTTTCATTAAGTCTTTTCTTTGGTAACAAAGAAAAAGGACTGTGACTAGATGTGGTAACATCCCACCTGTCAGTTATATTTTACATTTTCTCACCATTATATTGTGCTCATTGGTTATTTTTAGGGTTCTTTTTCCCCTCAGAAAATAGTCTTCTACTTCTTGAGTCTATTTTCTACATTTAACTGGAGAAATAGAATAATATAGTGATATAGTTTATAGTTTATACAATTTTTCTCTGTTTCTTGTAATACTCTAAAAGTATTTATCTATTAACATTTATTTCTTTATACTCCCAGTTGGGTTGTCAAACACAGGCAACAAAAATCAAGACAAGAAATATATAGTAATGTGATAGAATGGAGAGAAATAGCTAGGCAGAGAAGCTTAAAATGACAGACTTTCTTTCTGCCTGGTCTCCCAGCTGAGGCAGAAAGGGCACTTGATGACGGGAGGGAGGACCTACCACGTTCCGGATCTTAGGCTAGGTGGCTCCCATCTGCACGGATATAGTCCTTCCTTGCTTGCTTCTCCAGCGGTGAAGGTTACTCTACAAGACAGACCCTACAGTGGAGGGGAAATGCACTGTGAGGCCTTTAGTCTGATCCTATTTGAGAATTTCTTTTCTACTTAGCTAGCAGAGGAGGGCAGAATGAAACCGTGAAAATCCATTTATGGCAGATAAGTGTCCCAGAAATGCTTCCTTGTACTATGTATGGGGCGCAGGGGACAGAAGGAGGCATGGGGAGACACTGTGGTGACGTGTGTGGATGGCCCCAGGAGCTGAGGGCGGGCACTGGAAAGAGAAGCAAGCAGTCAGGGCTGTGAGCCTTGCTGACCTGTCCTTGACCCCCTCCCACACACACACACACACCTTGGCTGTCACCTGCGTCTCCTTTCTAAACAGGGTCTTTCCCCGGCTTGTTGAAAACTGCTCTCAGCCCAAAGAGCTCTGCATCTGTTTGCGGCGGGTAGCGTTTCTTCACTAGCCTTTCTGCACCCCTCAAGTGGCCCATAAGATCCTTTTCAGTGTTTGGGCAGAGAAGAAAGTAGTGTTTGTTTTTTTTTTTTCCTTTTTATTTTCTTCCCCAGCAAAACCCAAAGACTGCCTTCCATTCTATCTGGGATGCTGGGGCAGTGGACCTAGCTATCTTTCCTAGTGCTTTCACCCCCTGAAAAAGTAAGGTCTGGAATAAATCATCAGGAGGGAGACAAGGCAGCCTTGCAGGAGCAGAGCCCGTGGCGAAGCCCACAGTGAGGCTGGAGCTGGCTTCCAACCCCAGCAGAGTGGAGGCGGCTGGAAGAAGGGAACAGGTAAAGGAAGGATCGTTCATCCACACTGCTCCCACAGAGCTCGCAGACATCAACAGTGCCGATGTGGTTTTTCTCATTTGTTGGAAAGCTTTTGGAAAGGGTATTCGAAGAGGAGAGGGGATCTCTCCTTATGTGCCTTCTTGTTTCTCCTTCTTAGAGCGGTTCCTTCTCTACCCAATTTGCACCGTGGGCTTTTCACAGGTTATGAATCTTTTATAACTATTTTCAGCAAGAGGTTCATGCTTGCAGTAGATGGTTGGGTGCTTGTTAAATCTTTATGGAGTCCTTATTCCTCAATTAATCCGGGAGTCTTGGCACTCTGCTTGAAGGACCTTTATTTTCTACCACAAGCAAATGCCTCCAAGTGGATTTCATCAGTGTGGTCATTGGGGAAGATCTGGATATGCTGAGCAAGAAGAACTTGACAGCACACATAGTTCTTATTTAATAATGACGTTTATAGGTCTTTTTATTCTGAGGTCCACTGGCAAAAAATATTTTTATCTAATGGAGATATTTCGGGGGGGGAACTCTGTAAGTGTATTGCAGTATTTTGTACAGATTATTTAGAAAGGCTCCATCTTATAGAAGAGTAATCTGAAAAGATAGAAAAGAGAAAAGTGTACTCAGTGCGTCCCTCTCTTCTTTGTATTTTGAAATAAGCAGATGTATTAAAAAGACCTTTAAATATTTCTACCCAAACGGGAGAAAAAATCTGCCAAAATGCACTTTCTGAATCCTAGGTATGTGTAGATTAGAAACCTTCATTCTACTGATTTTGAGATTGTGGGAAGCAGATATCAGCTTCTCTGATACGACACATAGTTTTCATTTCTTTAAAACTGGTATTTAGGCAGAGAGATCGAAAATACACTCTTAGGTGGGTCATTTAATTTCTGCAGAAAGACCTTCAAAAATTCGTTGATAGAGCAAGGTGGTTGAGCTGAATCCTCCCCCACTGTCTGCAGAATGGAGCTTACAAAGAAGTTATCCCAGTAAATATTTCAGGGAAAAAAAAAGTAATCCTAATAGATATTAGGTCCTTTAGCTTACAGTGTGGTTTTTTCTGTTTTTTAATAGAGCACTTGGTTAAGCCTTTTCTTTGTCATATCTGTGCCTTAAAGTCCTTGTTCTTTGGCCCACATTGCTAGAGCTTATCCTATATCCCTTAATCTCTTGAAACTGTACCTTAAAAAAAAAACCTATTTAAATGAAATGTGTTCATTTACTTGGAGAAAAAAATGATCAGCAATGTTTTTAAAACCCTAGAAAATCCATATGCAATTATGCTGAACGTTTTGATTTTACTGTCCTATTCAGTGGCTACCCATAAGCTTGGCTTTACCAAAAATAAATCTTAAGTAATCAGATGAATTTATGAGGTCGGATTTTACTCACTCGGGTAAATAAGTAAGAATGCATTGGTTTGCCACATTTAAAGAGTGGTTTGTTCCCAGGGCATATAGCTTTGCCAAATGACAGATCTTCAAGGAAGGGAAACTTCCATTTGCTTTAAATTTGCCTTGTCCTTTTTATTTGGTTGGGGGGCTGGGGTGCTGATACAGAGTTGAAGGGTGAAAGGAGGGGCGCCACAGAAGTGTGGTGTTAAAAGATCTTCCTCTGCAGACATGTTCTGGAAAGGAGGCAGAAGGCCAGGTAAATGGGAGGAAGCGGAAGGTCTCAAGTAGTGATGGGAAGGTCTGACCCTCTTCTCTCTGGCATAAGTCACAGACCTATGTTATTCTAAGAATCATTTCCGTGGGTACCTGCATTCATGAAAAACCAAAGTTAAATGATCAAAGTTGGGAAGTCTCTTTAACAAATTCCAAACCCTGCTCCCCCCCCCCCACAGTCATTTCCTAGACTAATTATGTTTCTCATTAGGACACCCATTATTTCCCCAGCTTAACTCTCCAGTTCAAAGACGAGACTTTGATATTCACACAACTTATAAAATGCAGAAGTCCTTTAATTCATCAATAGCAAGATCAAAGTAAATTCTGTTTTTAAATCAGAAATCTAAATCGTCCCCTTTTGCTCTCGAAAGAATACTTGGTCCTCAGGTTGAACCATTGTAATGAATCAGTGGTTAATTCGAACGTAGAGGCTCCTGGGGAAGGCGGGGGAGGATGGGAAGAAGAAAGTGAAGGTGAGAACTTGGTGGGGAGTTGGGGGTAGAGAGCTCCTGGCGGATCAGGTGAATTTAATGAGAAGAATGTATCGCAGGTAGAAATGAAGTCCTGCTCTCAGCTCCTATAGATCAATGACGTTACTATAGGATCTTCTCTGCGTTGACCCGAAGAGTTCCGTGGATACGCACAGGGCTAATGTGACCATGGCTACTTAACAGAAGGACTTTGTCTTGGGCTACGGGAGGGAACAGTTTTCCAGATCAGACATTGCCTGAATTGCGCCCCATCTAGGAGCTCCTAGCTGAAGAAGCCTACGAGGGTTAGCAGGGGAGCACATGGTCTCCATCAACAGGAGCTGGAAGTTTGTCTTGGCAATGAGCTGACTCAGACATATGACAGGCTTCCCGATCTCCTCCAGGAGACAGCAGCCGTCACTCGCTTCTATCTGCATTACCATTGTGCTTTACTAAGGCAGTCTCTTCACAGCAGCCAAAGTGCCCCTCGAAACATGTAATCCAGGTCACGCCACCATCCTGATTACCGTCCTCCAGTTGCGTTCCATTGTGCTTAGAATAAAATCCAAACTCCATCCCATGCCTTCAGCATGCTCTGTGATCCAGCCCCCCCCCCAGCCCACCCCTGCTACTCTCCCTCCGGCTCACGAGTCTCCAGCCACAGGGTGCTTGCCTGCCTTGAAACTCCTTAGAGCCCTCAAAGTAGCTACCCTTGTGCCTACAGTCTTCTTACCCCAATCTTGCCAAGACTGGATCCTTTTTCTTTTTTTTTAATCATTCACATGTTTCTTTAGTTATTTATTCAGTCATTCAAATGTCACTTTATATTTTAAAGACTATTTGAGAGAGTGAGAGCGAGATACATCACAGAAAGAGAGGGAGAAGCAGGCTCCCCATTGAGCAGGGAGCCCGATGCGGGGCTCGATCCCAGGACCCTGGGATCATGCCCTGGTCCGAAGGCAGACGCTTAACGACTGAGCCACCCAGGTGCCCCTCAGACGTCATTTTAAATGTCAGCGTTTTTGAGAGGCACTCACTGATCCCCCAATTCAGGTGTCTCCGTTATTTTATCAATTCCACTTGTATAATTTTCTTTATGGAACTTACCACACTTACTTCCCTTGTTTATTTGGTGTTACTCCATCCCTCTTCCACATTTGAATATAACATCATGAAAACAGAGATACCGTCTAGTTGGGTGACACCTTTCACTCTGGCACTTAATAGATATGTGAAAAACCTAAAAAGCAAGGAAGCCCAGGATAAGTGGCTGGAAAGGGATGGACAAAAATATGGAACAGGTTTATTGAGTTCAGAGTCAGTAAAGGTATTTATACAAGTACCTTGATGGAAATAAGATAGAGGGTTTTCATGTCCTTGATGAGTAATTATTGATCCGTTGGTAGATATCAGTCACTGTGAAAGGCACATGGGTAGCTGCCTGTCTGCCCTCAAGCAGTTTACAATCCAGGGAGGAGGAAGCTAGGTGAGCAAGAGCTCACAAGTACAGGGCAACGTTGTCTCCAAGTTGCACACACAAGGCACAATGCCAACTAAAATTTGACAGAAGGAGACAATGTATAGGAAAACTCATTAGACCCTTGAAAGACAAAGAGGAATTTTCTAGATGGATTAGGTGTTAAGGAGGGCTTTTGAAGGAAGGAAGTCAGCAACATAACGAGAGCATGGTGTGTTCTGGGAAGTGTAAGGAGCTTGCTGTAGCCTTAATGAAGGGCATGCAGGGGTGGAGGTCTCACACCCACAATCACAAACACACACACACACACACACAAAAGGAGGGAGAAAGGTAGGGAGGCAGGAGCCAGGTAGGAGCCACATTATCTTTGCAGGCAGAGAGGAGCCGCTGTTTAAGGATCAGATTTTCAAGCTGGAGCATGACCATAACTGCCAGAGCGCGGTTGCAGAAGCTGGAGATTGCAGGTATTTTCACAGATCAGAAGTGGCAGAGGTATAAAATGAGCCTTTGGAGGCCATGGACACATAGACATTCAGCGGGGTAGTTAGATCAGGGTTCAGGTTGGCCTCCAACTCTGTGATTCAAAAGTTGTTCAAAGCTTTAGAAGGAGAAGAAGAAAACTCTAGATACCGTCTTTAGTTCCTCTGTTCCCCCTCCCAGCCCACATCCAGTTCTTAAGCAGTCTTACCAGCTCTCCCTCAAAACTTATCCTAAATCTGTCCGCTTTCTGCCATCTCTTCTTCCACCACCCTACTCCAAGATACTGCCGTCTTTTGTTCAAACTGTGTAGTAGCTCCCAGCTGTCTTCCTGTGCCCATTTTCCTCGACACAGCAGCTAGTGAGTGATCTTTCTGAAAAGTAAATCAAACCATAGAACTCCCTTTAGAGTTAAATCCCAGAGCCTTTCCCTGGTCTAAAATGCAGAGTCTTTCTGGAGAACAAAATGGTGGTTACCAGAGGGGAGGGTGGGGAATGGGTGAAACAGGTGATGGGGATTAAGGAGGGACTTGTGATGAGCACCAGCTGTTGTATGGAAGTATTGAATCACTCTGTTGTGCATCTGAAACCAGTATTACACTGTATATTCATTCACTGGAGTTTAAATAAAAACTTAAAAAATGTGGAGTCTTCCTATTGGCTCATGGGAAAAAAATTGTATGAAATGTGATAGAACCGTGCAAAGTACATGTCATCAGCGACACAAAGGCTAGAATATAGGTCATGTTTACTTTTCATGCTGCTAAACATATATATTCTCCACGGGGGAGTGATAGCACCTTCGAGGGGGTGAAAATTGGTTCTAGGGGGACAAAGGAACATGGAGTCTTTGCTTACCTCTCCAACCCAGTCTTGAAATTCCTCTACAACTCAGCTCCTTGGCTTTATGCCATCCCCTCCTCCGCGATCCTTCTTCCAGATTTTCCATGGCTTTACCCGTCCTTGTCCATCAGCTCTTAACGTAAATCATGCTAAATGAGTGTCTATAATTATTTGCTTGTGTGTATATACATTTACGTGCACCAATATTGTTTTTCCTCATCGAAGGGTAAGATCTCTAAGAGCGAGAATCTTGAATATCTTGTCTCCTGTATATCCTGGTAGCACAGTGCCTATGACAGAACACAATGTGAATAAGTATTTTTTTTTAATGAATGAGTAAATGAAAGAAAAGAAACCTGTTTTGGTGCCTTAAACTCTCTTTTTCGTGAAAGCAGTTTAGGAGAATCTCGTTCCCTCCTTTCTGATTTGCCTCCCCTTCCAGCCTGACGTCACCCTTGCAGCTGAGGGTTCCCGAAGACGCAGGCGGCCTTTATTTGCCTGTAGAAAACTGGCAACCCTCCCACCTTCCTGTGTGGACAGTGTTTGCGTGGAGTAAGGCAGCCACAGATCTGTTCTAAGCCTCACCAGGTGAGACCAGAGAGCAGAAGGAAGGGGATAAGGAAGGAGACAAATGGCATCAGTCTGCAACTGCTGGGGTCTCCTGGACCATTGCTCTTCTCGGGGGCAGTCATGTTAAGTGTGGTTTATTTTTTATGTGTTTATTTTTTAAAGGTTTTATTTATTTATTAGAGAGCACGAGCACCCCAGCAGGGGGAGGGGCAGAGGGAGAGGGAGAAGCAGACTTACCGCTGAGCAGGCAGCCCGATGACGACTCGATCCCAGGACCCTGACATCAAGACCTGAGCCAAAGACAGACGCTTCACCGATGGAGCCACCCAGGCGCCCCCAACTGTGGTTTATTTTTCAACGCTTCCGCATAAGCATGAGATAAACATATGACGCATACATTAGTAATAACACGCTCTGGGGTGTTTTGTTAACATTCGAAGAGCCCCATTCCGGAACTCACTGTCTCCAGATTGCTAGGAAAATGATCTCCACGTGAGCATTTCAAACTGCATCTAAAGATTCAGTAGCAGAGATGATAAAAGTACCTTCTCGTGGCTCAAGTAAGTGGTGTTTGTTTTCAAGACAGCTCAGTTGGCTACAGAGACCACACAGGCACCTGCCCTTTCGTGGTGAGAGCAATGGCCTGGAATAAATCTCTGCCCTTCCCTGAACAAAGCATCCGGAAGCCCCGCAGGTGTGGACCCCAGTTTGTTCAGGTCCTGCCACCCGTGCATCCCTGAATGCGCAGTTCACTAAGAAGGTAGATGGATGTCGCTGTCAGAATAGCGTGTGCTGGCCCCAGGGTGAACCTTTCATCCCAAGTGCTGATCGGAGCGCCCGAAAGGCAGGGAACCAGAGTATCACTGACTCCCAGCAGCAGGACGTGTGACGTCTTCGCACCCGCCTCCTAAGAAATGCTGGTACTTGCGGTGGGGTTTTCCGTGGTAATTATTTCCACGGCAGCGTAGAACTCATCGGGAGCTTGGAGGGGGAGCAGGCAGGTCGTTCCACCCGTGCACTGCCACAGGCTATGAGCATTTACTAGAGAGTCTGCTCCTTGTGAACGGGAGATCCACTCGGGGCACCGGACGGGGTGTGCTCGGCCTGCTCGCGTCACCCACGAACCAGCGGTGCACCGCCCGTGAGCTTTCCGTCGGGCCCGACGGGGCAGGTCAGTGTGCCATTCCAGAGAGGGCCCGGGGAGAGCTGGCGACGGGGTCCTGGGTGCTGTGGTTGGTCATGAATGAACTGCACGTCTGGAAACCCTGCCTGGCAGGCAAGGGGAGGCTCATTCAAAACACTGCGTGCTGGGTACCACTTTGTTGCGCTTTTGTTGTGAAGAATCTAATTGGCTTTATTAAGCGATTCATGAACCGGGCAGCATTCTACCGGTCGAGTAGAAGGGGACTCCTCACTTTGTGATACATTGAAATCCTTATGGTGACATAGCTTTTGTTAGAAGACATCTCAGTGTGGGGCTGTAGCAATATCTAGCCCACACCTCAAGAGATTCTGGTTTCAGTTTATAATTTCTGAGCGTCAATGGCTTGTTCATGGCCATTTGTGTTTCCTAGTTGGACTTGGTGCTGTCCTTATGCATTATTGTTCCCGAACCAGCCTTTCTCATTGTGGCAATTTTTAAAAAGATTTTATTTATTTGTTAGAGAAAGAGAGAGAATGGATGGGGGAGGGGGGTTAGAGGGAGAGAGAGAAGCAGTCTCCCAGGTGACCAGGGTGCCCCACGTGGGGCTCGATCCCAGGACCCTGAGATCACTACCTGAGCTGAAGACAGATGCTCAACCGACTGAGCCACCCAGGTGCCCCTCATTGTGGCAATTTTTAAAAACTTAGCTGTTCAAGAAGGCAGTCTCTCTCTACTCTGTGGGTCAACTAGTGTTCTTTGTAGTTGATCTTGAAAAAGTACACATTTTCAAGAGCATCGGACTCTGAAAAGGGCAAATTATATCTCAAGGCCAGCCACTTAGCAAATTAATGTTTTGGTTCATTAAAGCAGATTGCAGTTAAAATATGAAAATGTTAGGTGACTTTCAAAGTTTAGAGAAGCCTTACTGACATTTTTCAAGAGAGTCAATTTAGCAGAGTGGATTAAAAAAAAGGATGGCCAGGCTTTGGAGCCAGACTGCCTGGGAGTGAATCCCGGCTCTGATACTGAACCATCTTGGGAAATCTCCATCCCTGTGCTACAGTTTCCCCACTGGTAAAATTGCAAAAATAGTAGTAACTTCTTCATGGGGTTGATTTAAAAATAAGTTCTTTGGGTGCTGGCTGAAACCCATGTTTTAAAAAATAAACTATTATCAATATTGAATATTTTCAAAGTCACTTTATTATTTATTTATCTATTTATCTATTTAAATATTTACTTATTTGAGAGAGAGTGCATATACAAGTTGGGGGGAGGGGCCGAGGGAGAGAATCTTCAAGCAGACTTCATGCTGAGCTTGAAGCCTGAAGTGGGACTTGATCTCATGACCCTGAGATCACGACCTTAGATGAAATCAAGAGTTGGGCACTCAACCGACTGAGCCACCCAGGTGCCCCTCAAAGTCATTTTAAATCAAAACTTTAGAACAGGAAGCTTGTTATAATTTAAAGAGTAACTAGATCCTACTTGCTGCTTATCTGTCATCCAGCTCTGCGTCCTCAGAAAAACGATCTGACCTCTCTGGGCTTTATTCCTACTTATAAGGAGAGTGATGGGCCCAGATAATCTCCAAGTTACCCTCTGACACTAAAATATTATGGTTCTGTAGTATCATCCCCATTCTGGAGCTTACAGAAACTCCTTCCAAAGAGAGTCTCAAAAAGACATAACCCAAATGGTAAAAGTAAATGGAAAGGAGAGATTGTGTTTAAATGTCTTTGGACTTGGAGTCAGAGCAGCTGGGTCCAGGCCTGGCCACTTGCTTGTCCTTCCTACCCTGATCCACCCTTGATTTTTCTTTTCTTTTTTTTTTTTTTTTTTTTGGTCTGGTCTGGCTCTTGGTAGGCATGTCAGTAGGAAGATGAGACAGAATAAAGGCTTTGGTTGATGATAAACAGTTTATAGATGGGTTTGAAGTGTGCGTGGGGTGAGGTGTGTGCAGGCACATACATTCTAGTCTCTAGAAGCCTGAGAGGAATACAACATCCAGGGAATGTATATGAGGTCGGCCAGTGGTCTTTTGTTTTTTAAAATATTTATTTATTTATTATTTTTTATTATTATGTTAAATTAGCCAGTATTTCCCCCAAAGATACAGATGTAGTGTAAAGAAGGGCCATATGCACCCCAGTGTTCATAGCAGCATTGTCCACAATAGCCAAACTGTGGAAGGAGCCGAGATGCCCTTCAACTGATGAATGGATAAAGATGTCGTCCGTATATTCAATGGAATATTACTCAGCCATCAGAAAGAACGATGACCCACCATTTGCATCAACATGGATGGAACTGGAGGGGATTATGCCAAGTGAAATAAGTCAAGCAGAGAAAGACAGTTATCATGTGGTTTCACTCACATGTGGAACATAAGGAATAGCATGGAGGACGTTAGGGGAAGACAGGGAAAACTGAAGAGGGGGAAATCAGAGAGGGAGACAAAGCATGAGAGACTATGGACCCTGGGAAGCAAACTGGGTTTCAGAGTGGAGGGGGATGGGAGGAGGGGGAAACCAGGTGATGGGCATAAGGAGGGCATGTGTTGTGATGAGGGCACCTGATGAATTGTTGAGCACTACATCGAAAACTAATGATGGACTAGCATCTCCTGCACCTCATGGGATCAGAACTGAGAAAGTTGTCATTTATTTCCTGAATCTGTAGCACCTGTTAGACACTTGTTCCTGTATGACAGTGAAGTCTCTCTCCTCCACCCTCTGGATTGGGTTGCCCTCTTCAACCTGAGTTCTCGAAGCTTCTCCAACCCAGCTCTTCCTCGGGGCAATCTAAAACTGGACCTCACGCTGTCCCACCAAGACCACACTGATGACAGTTCTTACAGTCTTTGCTTATAAAATACAGAAAATTCAGTCTTCAGCCTTTAGTTCACCTGAGAAATCCTCCCTTCTCTGAAAAAACGACTCTATTTGCTGAGACGTGAAGAGATTGAAGGATAAAACGACCAACTTGATGGGTACCCTGGAGGCTGTGTACGTGCCCCTTTGTCAGGCAGAGGCATGGAGAACACCAGGGGCATCCTCCTCAGCAAGGGGTAGTCGGAACGGTGCCCCTCAAGTCCCCTCATGCATCCTGAGCTTGCCACATGGGCAGGCAGGGCTCTCTGAGCTGGTCTCCCCAGGGCATGGCGAGAACCTTCCCTACCCCACCGCTGTGTCATGCAGTTTAATGAGGATGTGTCTGTGAACCTGATTTAGGGACTGGAAAACCTCCTTCCAATTAAATGATATTTTGGGCTCCCAGCTAAATATGCCTTAATGACCGACTCTGTCTTTATAGTTGGAAACAACGCCTCTTTTCCCCAGGACCTTGAAGTTCCTATCCTTGTCATCATTTCTATAATTCTGTGCATTTTCTTCATACCTGAGACATGATCATTAACAATGTGCATTTGGTGACTTTTCCTATGTATAAATCGTAATGCACGCTTTATGTTTTCCTGCTTTCATGTCCTATCATCTCGGCACTTCTGAGCGTTCCTTGGCACTTAGTTTGTCCAAATATAAAGCATGAGTTAAAGCTGCAGAAATCAACCCATCTCTTGATATAAAGCAGAATTTCATGAAATATAGATGAAAAACTCATGGGGCTTTTGTCAGAAAACAATGAGCTGTTGATAACAGCGATAAGAAAGGAACCAGGAGGGGCCACGTCTTCCCTACTGATGGCGCAGGGGAAGCCCCTGTCCATCGTGGTCATGGGCCTACTGGAAAAAATATGCCAGGCGATTATTTGAGGGCATGAATGATTTTAAGAGGAACTTAAAGCTGTTTTTAAGAGAAACAGACTGCAAAGAGGTAGCCCCGTAAACAAAGTGGGGAGGGTCCTGTAGGCCTGGAATGGGGGGCTGAACTAGCTAGCAGGTCATGAGAAACCATACTGGGTTTGAATCCTCCCACACCAATGGCAACCATGACAGCAGCTCCACCCATGGGACCCCATCTGCCTCTTTGCCCTGTAGGCCACATGTCCTTGCCTACTAGTCCCAGAAGGTGTGCTGGTGACTAAGGGTACAAGTTCCCCCAAGGACATAAAGATATCAGGTGGATTCTGCCTCTTGCTTGAAAACCTAACTCAACATATGAGTTCTTTAATGAGAATAGATCTTTTCACCGTGTCCACGACTTGACTTTTAGTTTCATTGTATGGAAAGAAGACAGGACTAAATGGTTGTTACCTGGAGACCGTAGAGAACTTTCGAGGGACCACCTATATTCTTAGGCATTGTCTCCTTTGTCCCTCATACCATCCCTGTGAGGGAGGTACAGTTTTTATCAGGAGCAAATAGAGATTCAGAGGAATCTATCTGTGTCCGAAACTCGTCAGTTCCAGGACCTCTTTTAAAGATATTCATAAAACTAACCTCGTATTCCAAACTTTTAAAATTGTGATATTGTGGAAGATTGTATTCTAAAATTAGCCAGTATTACACATGTGTTAGGATTCTCCAGAGAAACAGAACCAAGTGGGGGGTGCACCTGTGCATATGTGAATTTATTATAAGAAATTGGCACACATGACTGTGGAGGCTGAGAAGCCGGCAGGCTGGAGACTCGTGAGATCAGACATGTAGTTCCTGTGTGAGTCCCAGGGCTTGAGAACCAGGAGAGCTAATGGTACAAGTACCTATCTGAAAGCTGGCAGTCTCAAGACCCAACAAGAGCCAGTGTTTCAGTCTGGATCTTAAGATTGGAAATGAGCATTGTCTCAGCTCAAGGCCCTCAGGCAGGAGGAGTTCCCTCTTACTCAGCACTTTTGTTCTATGCATACCTTCAACTGATTGGGTGAGGCCCGCCCACATTAGTGGAGCCGGAGGGCAATCTGCTTTACTCACTTAATCAATGCAGATGTTAATGCCATATGAAAACACCCTCAAAGACACACCCATAATAATGTTTGGCTTAATGTCTGGGCCACTCTATGGCCCCATCAAGTTCACGCACAGCATTCACCATCACACATGTGGCATATTGTTCTTAGGCAACCAGCCTTGGTGTTTGGTGGCAGTTTACCCTGTGCTCAGCTCCATGCCAAGCCCTGGAGAAGATTAAAAAGCAAAGCAAAACCTCTTGCATCTGCCCTGCAAGAATTGGAGAAGACAGAGCTGATCCCAACATCAAGAGGAAAGGTTCTTTGGGCCTCTAGAGCCATGATGTCCATTAGAAGTAGAGAGCAAGTCACAAATACAAAACACCTGTGTGATTTTAGATTTTCTAGGAGCCAAGAAAAGGGCAGATTTTTATCTATTTTAAAAAGATTTTATTTATTCATTTTGAGAGAGGGAGAGTGTGTGAACGGGGAAGATGGGCAGAGGGAGAGAGAGAATCCCAAGCAGACTCCCTGCTGAGTGTGGAGCCTGAAGCAGGGCTCAGTCCCACAACCGTGAGATCATAACCTGAGCCGAAATCAAGCATCTGCTTGACTGAGCCACTCAGGCGCCCCATGAAAAGGGCAGATTTTAATAACACGTTATTTTGCCCAGTATTCCAAAATGTTATCATTATGATGTAATCAACATAAAAATGGCTAATGAGATTTTTTTTTAAAAGATTTTATTTATTTATGTGACAGACAGCGAGAGAGAGAACACAGCAGGGGAGTGGGAGGGAAGAAGCAGGCTCCCAGTGGAGGAGCCCGATGTGGGACTCGATCCTGGAATGCCGGGATCACGCCCTGAGCCGAAGGCAGACGCCTAACGACTGCGCTACCCAGGCGCCCCTGCTAATGAGATATTTTATGCTTTGTTTTGTCTTTGAACAGTGTGAGTGTTTTTGCAGCTGGAGCTCATCTCGGTTCAGACCAGTCACAATTCACAGGTTCCACAGCCACACATGACTTGTGTTTAGTCACTGTGTCTGCTGTGAGTGTTCTGTCTTCTGTATCTTCTCTCATGGTGTTGTGGGTCTTTGAACCAAGTGGCTGAGAGTTTCAGGGTAGAGAACATCGTTTGGAGGGTTTGATATAACACCAAGGAGGTCTAAGTGATATTTCTCAGGACAAGCTGCCTGGGATAATCAAACTGGATTGTTGGCACTTATGCTCCATCTACAAAGTGCCAGACCTACATTGTTATAACCTTATCTGTTTTCTCGGGACCAGAACCAGCTGTTACTTCCTACACTGCATTACTCATGTGACTTCCCTCCTGGGTCACATTTACTCTTCTGTACCTCAGGAGGGACACCTGGATCTAGGAGAGTGTAGACTGGTGGACAGAAGAATGAGTCAAATTGCACTTTACACAAGTGTCTCACGTTGCCAACAATCAAGGGTGAGAATATTCTAGTATCTCAAGATTCTGCTAACTGAATCCCATCAAATGTACATCATATTTATTCTTCTCACATTGCCCCTCCCCCAGCAACCCCCTTCTGGATAAAGTTCTGTGGTTTCCCTTGAGGATAACCTACACATCCCTACACCATACTTTACAATGATGTGAGAAGTCCATTTCCAACCGTCTTCTCTTTGTCCCATTTGGGTAGCTGGTATGAAGATGCTACCTGACCACCCTTCCCTTTCTTTCTTAATGAGGATTTCATAGGCAGACTTTCCCAGGAAGGCATATCTGGATTTACTTGCCACTCACCCCCATTCAGCATAGACGGAGTCTTCGCCAGCTCATGGAACTGTCCTTGGTGATGGCGTTTTTTGAGTATCCATTTGAGGGTGGACAATGTCACTGATATTATATATCAAGGGAAAAAAATCATCTCAATTCTTAAGGGACTAGGGCCCCCAAAAAAGGTAGTGGTTGACCCTGAATTTTGAGATAGAATACATTGAGAAGCCAATCCTTACTGTTCTATGGTGGTTTTTTGCTTAAAACATAATTTTGCTTAATGAAGCACAGACCAATATTTTTTTAAGATCTCCTTTGTCCTCTTAGATAAAAATGATTTTATTTCCCGGAGGAAACACTATTCTTCGGATAATGATTAAAAGGTTTTTCTCTTGAGGAGGAAAAAGATTTTCATATCCTGCTAATATTTACATTGAAGTCAGACTTAGTTATGTAAATTGTAGCTAATTCAGGCACTTGGGTCTAGTCACAGAAGCTTTGAGTCATCTTATAGTTAACTCATTTTTTTCTTTATGTGGGGAACCACTGTTCCTTTTTCTGTCTTCAGAAGGTTTTGTGACTATTACTTTTTTCTGGGAGAATGTTATGTCCTTTGCAAGGAGCTCCCTCCCTGGTTGTGCCAAAACACCTGAAATGCCACTTCCTTTGGATTCCGCCCTCAGCACTTCCTTTTTGATGCTTCCCATGTCACCTGGTCTGCTTCCTGAATTGCACACAGTGTACACTAACACTCACCAAGCACAGGCATCTTGGCAAACCCTGCAAAGTGCCCAGCCCAATGTACCAACTCATTCCTCATGCATTCGCTTCTGTTTCTACCTTCGTAGATTTCTGTCACCAACTTTTATTATTAATATGCATCTTTATGCTTATTATCCTTTCTGTGTAGAATTCCTAGAATTAGGTTCCAGTTCTTCAATTATGAGATGATCCAATGTTTTATATACAAACAAGAAAAACAGCCTGAAGAGCTGCAAAGCTAACTATGATCGCATCTCTCACCTACTGACTCACTAGCCTTTTATTTTATCTTATTTTTTAAGATTTATTTTATATTGGGGCGCCTGGGTGGCACAGCGGTTAAGCGTCTGCCTTCGGCTCAGGGCGTGATCCCGGCGTTATGGGATCGAGCCCCACGTCAGGCTCCTCCGCTATGAGCCTGCTTCTTCCTCTCCCACTCCCCCTGTTTCTGTTCCCTCTCTCGCTGGCTGTCTCTATCTCTGTCAAATAAATAAATAAAATCTTTAAAAAAAAAAGATTTATTTTATATTGGGGAGAGGGGGAGGGAGAGAGAGAAATTCAAGCAGATTCCCCGCTGAGCACAGAACCCAAAGTGGGGCTCCATCCCATGACCCTGAGATCATGACCTGAGCAGAAACCAAGAGTCAGATGCTTAACTGACTGAGCCACCCAGGTAGGTGCCTCCTCACTAGGCATTTGCTCCTGAGTTTGCACCTGCATAGGTTAATATGAACCTCTTTGTGCAAAGACCAACCCAGACCCTTTCACTTTTCCATGGGTTGTATCAGTATTTGTGGAGGTGATACCTGATAACCAAAAGAACAGAGGAGGTGGGTCCTGAAGGGGACTTAGAAGATCAGAACTGCTCTCTCGAATCCAGCCTGGCATTCTGAGGCCAAGTGTCAGGGGTCATTTCTCTCCAGATAAAACCATCTGGTCTAGTCCCTATGAATGGCTCTTGGTGATGGTGCTAGGCAACTATGTTTTTACTGTCTTAGAGCTCAAGGTGAGGAATTCACCTCAAGAATGGGAATGCAGGACAGAAGGATTGTTTCCACTGGCAGGGCAGCAAATGCAGAATAGGAAAGAGAGGCAAGCCATGCTGTCCCAACTCTCCCAGCTGTTGGGGATTCCCTGAGATCCCAGGGACGGGAGGCACATGGGACCCTCTGGTTGACAAGGTTTGCCCTCAAATTATAAGCTCATCTATAAATCTTTTGAAAACTTCTAGACTCCTCCTGCAAGCTATTTTTATGACATATGTGCATGCTTGAGTACCGTCTAATCTTAATATGTCTCTTCTTGTCATTCATGTTCCTCCAAGCAATTGGAAGCCATATTCTACAAGTACATCAACTGGATCTTAAATGCTCAGTCTTCTACTCATTTATTTTGACTATTTTGAATTGTCTTTGATTCTATGGCTAAAGCTGTAGCCCACACACAACCAGTAAACTTCACCAAAAGCATTTGGCACTATAGAAGTTTCAGTTAATTTTCCCAGTTCCCCTTCCCACCTTCCAAACCTACTCTATCAGCCTAGCACATGGACTTTCCTGAAGGGAACACAGATGAAGAGTGTTCTCTAACGTTCTTAGCTCAGACTTCACTTTTTTGCTGATTGATAAAGTCACAGTGGTAACTCTTTGGGCTTTTGTTGTTGTTGTCGTTTGGTTGGGGGAGGTCACAGACCCGTCCTAGATGTGCTAAATGCTATAGATCATCTCCCTAGATAATTGCACATGAAAACAGATGCACGCTTTCAGGTTATCTGATGACTCCATGAAGCCTGTCTGTGAACCTCAGGGCTAGAATCTGGTTCACTGTAAGAGAGTCTGACCTCCCAATGAAAATGAAAATCTGCCCATCTGATACTAAAATATAAAGAGACAGAATTCGTGGTGAAAAATAATTTTATTGCTTCAGGTTTTATTTTAGTAATAGTGGAAGCAATTATTCTTACTATTTAATCATTTTAGATTCTGAATTTGGAGGAATGTCCACCTACTAGTTTAAGCAAAAAAAAAAAAAAAAAAGTAAAACTGAAGGTTACTCAGACTTTTCCAGAATAGCATAGGCAAAAGTTAATTTCCTGGTTAATTTTGATTTGCTTTTTTCTCTGGGTAACTGTAGGCTCTTCATAAGAATGTGCTAATCTGGGGCACCTGGGTTGCTCATTTGGTTGAGTGGCTGACTGTTAATCTCAGCTCAGGTCTTTTAAAGTTTTTTTTTTTTTTAATTTAAATTCAATTTAATTAACATACTGTATTATTAGTTTCCGAGGTAGAATTCAGTGATTCATCAGTTGTATATAACACCCAGTGCTCATTACTTCAAGTGCCCTCCTTAATGCCCATCACCCAGTTACCCCATCCCCCCGCCCCTCTCCCCTCCAGCAACCCTCAGTTTGTTTCCTAGAGTTAAGAGTCCCTTATGGTTTGCTGCCCTCTCTGTTTTCCTTTTATTTTATTTTTTCCTTCCCTTTCCCTATATTCATCTGTTTTGTCTCTTAAATTCCACATTTGAGTGCAATCAAGTGGTATTTGTCTTCCTCTGACTTATTTTGCTTATAATAATACCCTCTAGTTCCATCCACGTTTTTGCAAATGGCAAGATTTCATTCTTTCTGATGGCCGAGTAATATTCCATTGTTTATATAGACCACATCTTCTACCATCACATTAATCAGTGGCCATCTGGGCTCTTTCCATATTTTGGTGATTGTGGACATTGCTGCTATAAACATTAAGGTGCATGTGCCCTTTTGAATCACTGTGTTTGTATCCTTTGGGTAAATACCTAGTAGTGCAATTTGCTGGGTCATAGGGTAGTTCTATTTTTAACTTTTTGAGGAAACTCCATACTATTCTCCAGAGTGGCTGCACCAGCTTGCATTCCCACCAGCAGTGTAAGAGGGTTCCCCTTTCTCCACATCCTTGCCAACACCTGTTCTTTCCTTAGTTGTTCATTTTAGCCATTCTGACCAGTGTGAGGTGGTTTTGATTTGTATTTCCTTGATTCAGCTCTGGTCTTGATCTCAGGGTAATGAGTTTAAGCCCTGTGTTGGGCTCCAGGCTGGATGTGGAGCCTACTTAAAAAAAAAACAAAAACACTGGGTCTTATACGCAAACAATGAATCGTGGAACACTACAGCAAAAACAAAGGATGTACTGTATGGTGACTAACATAATTAAAAAATTTAAAAAAATAAAATTTAAAAAAATGAAAACCAAAGCAAGAACAAAACAACCACCAAGAACAATCATATGAGCTCTTATTCCAGTCGTGAGGTGCTTTTATGATGTATAACTACAAGCAAATCAGCCTGTAAGGAGCAGTTTGTGTTCGCCATATAACATGTTGAGATTACAGATAGTAACTACAATGTATACATCAGATTTTAGTCTTCAGGGCAAGAATGTGATAACATATAACGCAAGCTTATTTATCTGGCCTCTTATCAGGATTCTCCCTACTTAGTAATACATTTGGAATCACTGATACGTAACAGTGGATGTTTATGTAGCTGAAGCACAGTGTGAATCGTTAAGGATTCATTCTATCCCTGGATGCGGTGTCATATTTTACTCTCAGGATTTGAAAGTTGGCCCTTGATGTTTGGTACACCTGGTAAACCTGTACCCAGAATGCTTCGTAACAGTCGTACTATTCACTGAATTGCATAGACAGTGGAAAAGCTTACAAATACAGAAAAGCACCGAGAAGAGAATTTGAAGTACTAGTAATTCTTTTTTTTTTTTTAAAGATTTTATTTATTTATTTGACAGAGATAGAGACAGCCAGCGAGAGAGGGAACACAAGCAGGGGGAGTGGGAGAGGAAGAAGCAGGCTCCTAGCGGAGGAGCCTGATGTGGGGCTCGATCCCATAACGCCGGGATCACGCCCTGAGCCGAAGGCAGACGCTTAACCGCTGTGCCACCCAGGCGCCCCTGAAGTACTAGTAATTCTATCTCCAGAGTGAAGACATAATGAGAGTGATTCCTCTCCTCTGTCGAGATAGCCGGAATTTTTAATCTCGAGTCATCTGCCATGTTGGCTTATGCGTTGTTCTTTTCATTTCAACATGATCTTCTCTTTTAATCCCTGTTTTTACTTTTAATATGGACTCCTTTTTGTAGTGTATATGCTGTGAATATGTAAGACTATTTTTATTTAAAGTTAGTATTACAGATGGGAGCATGGGTTTCTGAATCCAGCTGTTTGCGTTCCAAGGTTGGCCCTGCCACATTCATGCTGTATGAACTTAAGCTGTTTCCCCTTTGTCTGAATTTTATCACCTGTAAAATGGGGAAAATTTGCATACCGGTGTCATAAGGCTGAACGATCATCCTAATGGGGAATGCAGGAATTAATACATGTGAAGTTCTTAGTGTATTATCTGGTATTTAATAAATGTCAACTAAAATGCCGGCTAGTAATGGGAATTTTGCTGATGCTTTTTATAAAAATAATTTTTCTTTTTTTTGTCATAAGTTTTATAATGCTTATTATAAACAATACTTACCTGTACAGATTCAGAAAAGAAAATACCTTCCCCTAAATCGTAGCTTCTTCCCATCTATTAATCTACCAACAACAGTTCACAGTGTTACGTTTTTGTTATAACTACAGTTAAATACACATACATACACACATATGTACATACAAATCCACATAATTTGTATTTGTGATTTTTATTTATTTTTTTAAGTTTCTTTAAAGATTTTATTTATTTATTTGACACAGAGAGAGAGCACAGGCAGAGGGAACAGCAGGCAGAGGGAAAGGGAGAAGCAGGCTCCCGCCTGAGCAGGGAGCCCCATGTGTGGCTGGATCCCAGGACCCAGGGATCATGACCTGAACTGAAGGCAGACGCTCAACTGACTGAGCCACCCAGGTGCCCGTATTCATGATTTTTAAAGGGATCATACTAAATATTCTGGACTGTGAATTCCTGAGTTTTTTTCACTTGGTATTTGCTAAGAATCTTTCCATGTCAATATACGACAATACGTCATTGTCTTTGTAAAGTTTTCACACATTTTTCCCCATGGTTTTTTCATATGTATTTTAAAGTTTTATTGCTGCTATACAGGAAATCTGTTAATAATGTTTTTTGTTTTATTTTGTTTTTGTCTTATATCCAGTTCCCTTACAGGATTTTCCTATTAGTTTTCTTGGTTTTGTTCAGTTTATTCTTTGGATTTTTTAGGTAGATATCCTATTAAGTGTAAAAAACATAATTATGTCTCATCCTTTCCAATATTTATAGTTTTCATTTTTTTCTTATTATGTTAACCCAAATCTCCATTATAGTGTGGAAAAATTATAGATGCTATCTTCCTTATTACATACTTGACTTTAATAGGAATGCTCCATTCATTCAAGTGCTAAGTTTGTTTGCTAAAACCTTAGAGTCATGCTTGATTTATCCCTTTCTTTCCTAACTCACAGTCAATCCGTCTCCAAAACCAGTTGGAAATACACTCAAAATATAGACCTACTTCTGGTTATTTTGCAGGATCTCTGCTGCTGCTCCCTACATCAAGTCACCATATATTCTTGTCTGGCACTGCATGTGGCCTGGTAAGGGCTCTGTCTGTCTCTGCCCTTTCTTCCTTATGATCTATTGTTCTTTGACTGTCAGAGTGACCCTTTGAAAATGTAAAACCTATGTTATCGCTCCCATGGTTTGGACTTTCCAGGGGTGGTAATGATATTTAGAATCAAATCTGAAGTCTTTAAGGTTCTCCATGATCTGACCCCTGACCACCTCTCCAGCCTCATTTCCTGAGACTGTCTTCATTCTGGTTCTCCATCTTACCAAACTGGCCTTCGTGTTGTTCCTCGAGCACACCAAGCACCTTTCTCCCTCTAGTCCCTTCTACTTGATGTTTCCCTCCTCCTGGAATGTTCTACACCCAGATCTTCCTGGGCCTCCTTCCCACTTTATATAGATTCGTGCTCAGATACCTCCTTAGAGAAGTACTTTCTGACCATCTCATCTAGAATAGCACCTCATTTGTTGCTCTTGGTCCATTTACGCAGGCTGTAATTGCTTTCCTAACAATCAAAATGACTTGACATTCAAAAAAATGCTTGACATTGTATTATATAAGAATGTATTTATTGTTGTTTTTACTATAAGCATATAAGCTCTTCAAGAGTCTTTATTTTGCTTGTTGCTTTATCCTTCGCAATTACGACAGTGCCCAAGACATAGCAGGAACTCGATATATACTATTTTTAGGGTGAATGAATGAAAAGCTACAGTACATGCTGAATGCCCCTCATGGAAAATCACACTTACATTGGCATTATAAAGACTCTGAATTCAGATATCAGTTCTTCTCAAACACTGTTTCTGTCTCATTTGTCTTTCTCCTTCTTCTGGAACTCAAAGTAATGTATGTTAGACCACATTATTTCATATACCTTATCCTGTCCAATAGTATTTCCTAGTATGTCCCATATTTTTGTCTCTCCACATTTCCTCCCAGCTGGTTTCTTCTGATCAATCGTCTGGCTTATTAATTTTCTCTTCAGTGGTGTTAAACCCATCCAGTGAGTTCTTAATTTCATTATTGTATTTTTCAGTTCTATGACTTGTAGTTATTTTCCAAATCTTCTGCGTCAGATTTGACTTTTTCCAGTACCTTATTGTAATACTTAAATTCAGCTTATATCTCATGGATCAAAGCCACTAAAACTGCATCAGTTTCTACATCTCACAGTGGTGCTTAAACATGGACTTTGTTTCTCTCATCTGTGGTTTGTAATGTTTTTGACTATGGTTGTCATATAGCCTTTTATTGTTAGCTGGAAATTTTATTTGAAAAATGATTTTTGAGATAGACTGTGGGATTTAGAATAAATCGTCTACCAGAGAGGGATTATGTTTTGTTCATGACCCGTGCCTAAGAGTGAAAGCAGTATGGGATCAAGGGTTGCAGATTTTCTGAGCTACCTCATTGACCCGCCAAAGTACCGCAACTGAAGAGTGTAGCTCTTGTGTCCCCACTACAAGTAGCATGTGTGCTCCATTAGTAGCCTTTGGTGGGCACTAAATTCAGACCCGTCCTTCCAGCTCCTGAAATTTCCATGAAAGATCTGCTTGCCTTTAAGCGTCTTCCCCCAAGAATAGGCAAATTGCTGTAACACCTAGAGAAGAGGGAATAGTATTCAGGCTGTTGCCTCCTGGTGTCCTTAGCACCTCACTCCTTCTCAATTTTAAGAACTCCAGCCCTCAAATGCTTCACCTACTCAGGCAAATACCCCTGAAAAGGAGGTCTCTAGTGCATCTGTTTTTGCTTTTACCTCTCAGCAAGACATTGCCTATCTTGTTGGGTCTTTGGTGTTAATTAAAATCATTTATTGCTCTTTACTAACCATTTTAGTGGTCCTCAACAAAGGGTTAGTGCAAATTACCTAGTCTGCCATTATCCAAAGTGGAAGCCTACGTGTTTGCTTATGTGTGTGTGTCTAATAGACTTGTTTTAAAAACTCATTTCTAGTACCAACTCTATTTCATTACAAGCTATGATTTTTCTGTTTGTGCAGTTTGCTGTTCTCCCCTTAAATTGTGAATTTTCATCATATGTGTGATGATTTTTCACTGGACACTCACTGAACACAGATCTAGACAGTTGAGCTTTGGTAAGTGAAGAGGTCTCTATCTGTGGTCCTGTTTGCCTTCAGTCCAGTATGGTTTGAGATCTTCCTGGGTGTGTTCGATGAACACAGGCAGGTATGTCTCAGCATGAGAGAGTGTATTCACTACTTGAATTTATGGATGACCTTCACCCCGAAGCTCTGGGCAATGATACCCACAGTGGGCAAAAAGATGGACATTTCCCATGTTTGATGCTAACTGGCAGTACAAAGGATTGGTTGGTGTTCCCCTGTATTGCCCTTTCACATTTATGGTTTCCACAGGCTTTGAAGACTGTTAAGAGCGTGGGCACTGAAGCCACACTACCTGAGTTTGAATCCCTGTTCTGCACTTACTAGTTGTGTGATCTGAGCCACATAATTTATTCTCTCTATATTTCAAAATCCTAATGTCTTAAGTGGGGATAATAAGAGTACCTACCTAGCTGAGTAATTATGAAGAGTAAATGAATTACTGTATATAAAACAATTAGAATGACACATGGTATTTATGTTAATAAATGTTCAATAAATGCTAGTCATTTTTATGTCTATGTGTAAGCTTTGAACACATATATCTAAGCTCCTTTATCAATATCAAAACAGAAGAACAAAATATCTTCACTTTCTCCAAGTATTAGAGTACACTGAGCCCCACAATTCTAGATCTTTCTAGATAACAGATAAAAACTTTTAGTATTTTTTCTTTTTGTGTCAAGTTATTTTACTCTAAAATATTCTCTTCTAATTTCTTTATTGTTGGCTTTTGTTAATAAAGTTACATTTAATCAATTAGATGATTGGCACTTGGAAGTTTCTCTGTTCAGTGGAAGTGATCTCATTTTGGCATATAACAAAAAGGGCTACGTTTGTATTGAGTATGGCTCTCCTCATGTTCTGATGGTGAGAAGGTTAAAGTCTGGGAAATTTCAAATAACCAATTCACTTATACGTAGATTAAAAAGTTTAAAGTTCTAGTTGAGGGGCACCTGGCTGGCTCAATCTGTGGAGCGTGTGATACTTGATCTCAGGGTTGTGAGTTCAAGCCCCATGTTGGGTGTAGAGATTACTAAAAGTCAATTAAAAAAAATGTAAATGTATAAAGGATGCCCACTCTCGCCATTATTATTCAACATAGTACTAGAAGTCCTTGCAACAGCAATCAGACGACAAAAAGGGATCAAAGGTATCCAAATCGGCAAAGAAGAAGTCAAACTGTCTCTCTTCGCAGATGACATGATACTCTATATGGAAAACCCAAAAGAATCCACCCCCAAACTACTAGAAGTTATAGAGCAATTCAGTAATGTGGTGGGATACAAAATCAATGCTCAGAAATCAGTTGCATTTCTATACACGAACAATGAGACTGAAGAAAGAGAAATTAGGGAATCCATTCCATTTACAATAGCACCAAAAATCATACGTGATCTCGGAATTAACTTAACCAGAGATATAAAGGATCTATATTCTAGAAACTACAAATCACTCTTGAAAGACATTGAAGAAGACACAAAAAGATGGAAAAATATTCCATGCTCATGGATTGGAAGAATTAACATAGTTAAAATGTCTATGCTACCCAGAGCAATCTACACTTTCAATGCCATCCCGATCAAAATACCAATGACATTTTTCAAAGAACTGGAACAAACAGCCCTTCAATTTGGGTGGAACCAGAAAAGGCCCCGTATCACCTAGGAATTGTTGAAAAAGAAAAATAAAGCTGGGGGCATCACAATGCCGGATTTCAAGCTGTACTACAAAGCTGTGATCACAAAGACAGCATGGTACTGGCACAAAAACAGACACATTGACCAATGGAACAGAATAGAGAACCCAGAAATGGACCCTCGGCTCTTTGGGCAACTAATCTTTGACAAAGCGGGAAAAAACATCCGGTGGGAAAAAGACAGTCTCTTGAATAAATGGTGCTGGAACAATTGGACAGCTACATGCAAAAGAATGAAACTTGACCACTCTTTCACACCATACACAAAGATAAACTCCAAATGGATGAAAGACCTCCATGTGAGACAGGAATCCATCAAAATCCTAGAGGAGAACATAGGCAGCAACCTCTACGACATCGGCCACAGCAACTTTTTCATGACATATCTCCAAAGGCAAGAGAAACAAAAGAAAAAATGAACTTGTGGGACTTCATCAAAATAAAAAGCTTCTGCACAGCCAAGGAAACAGTCAAAAAAACGAAGAGGCAGCCCACGGAATGGGAGAAGATATTTGCGAGTGACACTACAGATAAAAGACTAGTATGCAAGATCTACAAAGAACTTCTCAAACTCAATACACAAGATACAAGTAAACAAATCATAAAATGGGCAGAAGATATGAACAGACACTTTTCTAATGAAGACATACAAATGGCTAACAGACACATGAAAAAATGTTCAAATCATTAGCCATCAGGAAAATTCAAATCAAAACCACACTGAGATACCACCTTACGCCAGTTAGAATGGCAAAAATTGACAAGGCAGGAAACAACAAATGTTGAAGAGGATGTGGAGAAAGGGGATCCCTCTTACATTGTTGGTGGGAATACAAGTTGGTACAGCCACTTTGGAAAACAGTGTGGAGGTCCCTCAAAAAGTTAAAAATAGAGCTACCCTATGATCCAGCAATTGCACTACTGGGTATTTACCCCAAAGATACAGACGTAGTGAAGAGAAGGGCCATATGCACCCCAATGTTCATAGCAGCATTGTCCACAATAGCCAAACTGTGAAGGAGCCGAGATACCCTTCAACAGATGACTGGATTAAGAAGATGTGGTCCATATATACAATGGAATATTACTCAGCCATCAAAAAGAATGATTCCTCAACATTTGCTGCAACATGGATGGGACTGGAGGAGATAATGCTAAGCGAAATGAGTCAAGCATAGAAAGACAATTATCATGTGGTTTAACTCATTTATGGAACATAAGAGGTAGGAAGATCGGTAGGAGAAGAAAGGGATAAAGAAAGGGGGGTAAACAGAAGGGGGAGTGAACCATGAGACACTATGGACTCTGGGAAACAAACTGAGGGCTTTGGCGGGGGGGCGAACGGGATAGGCTGGTGATGGGTATTAAGGAGGGCACGTATTGCATGGTGCACTGGGTGTTATACACAAGTAATGAATCATGGAAGTGTACATCAAAAACCAGGGATGTACTGTATGGTGACTAACATAATGTTATTATTAAAAAAATTTTTTTTAATAAAAAAAATAAAAAATGTAAATGTATAATCCAAGGAAGAAAAGGTAAAAATATTTTTTTAAAAAAGTTCTAGTGGGAAAGGTAAGCAACATCCATGATCAGATGAATAATACCAGCAGAGCTGGAAATTGTAAGAAATATTCAAATGGAATTGCTAGAAATTATGGAAAGATGTAATAAGGTTAAAAGAGGTAATAAGCATGGGGGCCCTCATCCACTGGGATTGGTGTCTTTATGAGAAATACCAAGAAGCTCACTCTCCCCTTATCTCCATACACACAGCAAGGAAAGGTCTTGTGAGGACAGATTGAGAAGGCAGCCATCTACAAGCCAGGAAGAGAGCCCTCACCAGATACCAACCATGCTGGCACCTTGATCTCAGACTTCTGCCTCCAGAACCATGAGGACATACATTTCTAATGCTTAACCCCTTGGGTTTTCTCTGTTCCGGCAGCCTGAGCAGACTCATACAGTTGGGTAGAAGATATGGACAGTTCCAATTAGTGGGGAAAATTGAAACAAACCCATGGAAGCAAGAATAATGGTGGTCTGGGAGAATACATGGAAGTGGATTAGCATTTCAAGAACATAAAAACAGGACTGTGATAATTAAGAAAGAATATGCAAAATAATGATAAGTAAATGAGGCGCTTTCATGGAAGTTGTTAAATGCCATACTAAGGAACCTGGACTTTGTCCTAAAAAAATATATGAGAATTAGGTAGTGGATTCACAAAGTGATGTTTGTGGGTTTATTATTATTAATTATTATTATTATTATTATTATTATTATTTGAATCAACAATTGCAGGTTGTATGAATGATGAGTTTGTTATGGACATAAATTGAGGGTGAGGAGGAAATATCACTAGGAAATAGTTTTAGTCTTTCAGGTCACAAATGGTCAAGTCTGAAATTACTACGTTATACAGAAAAAAAGATGGAAAGGGCTGAAGTAGGTCTAAATATTCTTGTGTAAGTAAAATAACAGCTCCGTGTGCTCCTGGGTGAAATTTAAGAGAGAGATGTAAGGGATTCCTTGCAGGCAAAGATGGACCCTCATTTGTAGGAGCCTGAAGCATATACAGTTTGGAGGATACAAAATAATGCGAAACTGTAAAAATTTGCTAGGCCTCACCCAATTTAGCTTCATGATAAATCCACCTGCAATGGCAGATTTTATTTGAGAATCTCAGGGTAGATTATTTGCCACCCCCAGAGCTGGAATTCATAGGGACAGGGCCGCGTTAGGGAGGAAGATAGTGGATTCAGTTGTGAACGTCCTCACGTAGACATTAGAGAAACAGAGATGTTTGCAAGGGTCCCCAACAAACTAGTCTTAAGTTTGTGAAATCTGACTTTCTAGAACGGGTATATTAATTTAGGAGTCATCAGAGGCTCAATTAGAAATTGAACTTAAGACAAATAATTAGATCATCCAGAGAAGGTATGAAGACTGATAAAGGGAGAAAAGGAGAGTCTGAAATTCTGAGGGAGACTACTACCATTTTAGCCTAGGCAGAGACTAAATGCAAAAACAGTTAACATTTCCAGTTCAGCGTTGTAGGTAACAAAAGCCTGAACAACAGCCATACAAACAAAATTGGTGGGGACGGGAGGGGCGTGTTGTTGCAGAGCTTTTAGTTGACCGATGCAACTAGCAGGACAACTTGACAAGGGAGGGAGTGAAATAAAGATGATCCTGAGTTGCTAGTGCTGGGGCAAGTTGAGTAGATGAAATTGTCCTTTACTAATAAGGGGACCCAGAAGAACAGATTTAGAAAAAAATGATTACTTTGACATGCCTCTAGAATATCAGGGTAGAAATGTCTATTAGCAGTTGGCAATACATCCAGCAATTTCTGACTTGGAGCTAGATATTATCTTTGTCTTTGTACTGACATGGAAAGAAAAAAACAAGTTCCAAAATGTTCTATCACTTGTCTGGTGTTGCATAGTAACTGGAACTCCTACAGATGGTGAGCTCGGAATCATCAGGCATTTAGTGGTATTCTAAGCTTTAAGAGCAGGGACAGTTACTGGAAGAATATTCAGAAGATGCCCACAGACAGAATCCTGGGGAAGACCCATGGCCAAGAAAGGAAGGAGTAAAGAGCCAGCCCCAAAGCAGTTACTCTCTGTTCCCCCGTTCCTTCACTCCTTGCCAACCATCAGTTTACTTTCTGCCTCTCTGGATGCATTTATTCTGGATATTTCATACAAATGATATTATACAGTATGTGACTGTTTGGGTCTGGTTTCTTAGCATAATGTTTTCAAGGTTTATTCCAGGTGTATCACTACTTCATTCCTTTTTGTGGCTGAATAATATTCTATTCTGCGTATATACGACAATGTGTTTACTTATTTGTCCACTAGTGGATATTTGGGTTGTTTCCACCTTTTAGCTATTGCAAATAGGGCTGCAGTGTGTGTGTGTGTGTGTGTGTGTGTGTGTGTGTGTGTGTTTGTTTTGTTTGTTTAAATACCTGTGTTCAAGTATTTGGGGTATATACCTAGGAGAAGTACTGGTTAGTGTGGTAATTCTATGCTTAAATTTTTGAGAATTCCCAAAATGTTTTTCACACAGAGTGAACCACTTTACATTCTCACCAGTAATGTATAAGGGTTCTAATTTCTTCACATTCTTGCCAACACTTCTTATATCTGTTTGTTTTTTATTTTTTTATTTTTATTTTTTAATTTAAAATTTTTTTTATTATGTTCAATTAGCCAACATGTAATACATCATTAGTTTCTGATGTAGTGTTAAATGAGTCATTAGTTGCGTATGCCACCCTCGTGGGTGTAAAGTGGTATCTCTTTGTGGTTTTGATTTGCATTTCCCTAATGACTAATGATGTTGTGTGTAGTTTCATATGCTTGTTGGCCACTTGTATTTCTTCCTTGGACAAATTTCTATTCAAGTTCTTTGTTAATTTTTTAATCGAGTTTTGTCTTTTTAAAAATGGAGTTATACATGTTCTTTATAGTCTGGAGATTAAACCCTTGTCAGGTGTGTAATTCACAAATATTTTTTATCCAACCTGTAAATTGTCTTTTCACTTTCTTTATGATGTCCTTTCAGGCATAAAAATTTAAATTGATGAAATCCAATTTACCAGTTTTTTTGTTGTTGTGGGTACATTTGGTGTTATATCTAAGATTCCATTGCCAAGCCAAGATCATAAAATTTTACTCCTATAGTTCTTACTCCTATATATTTTTACTCCCATATGGTTTTAGCTCTTTATTTGGGCCATTGGTGCATTTTTAGTTAATTTTATATATGGTGTGAGGGAGGGCCCAACTTCATTCTTTTGCATATGGATATCCAGTTGTCCCAGTACCATTTGTGGAAAAGATTAATCTTTTCCCATTGAATGGTCTTGGTGCTCTGGTTGAAAATCAGTTGAGCATAGAGGCATGGGTTTATTTCTAGACTCTCAATTCTCCTTCATTGGCCAATCTACCTACCCTTATGCCAGTAGCACACTGTTTTGATTACTGTAAATTTGTAAAAAGTTTTGAAATCAGGAGGGAATCCTCCACCTTTTTTCTTCTTTTTCAAGATTGTTTTGACTGTGTGACCAGTTGCAAGATTGGGTAAGGGATATTGGCCTGTCGTTTCATATCTCATGGTACCTTCATCTGGCTTTGGTATCAGGCTAATAACCAGGCTCATAGAATGAGTTAGCAAGTGGTCCCTCCTGGTCTGTTATTTGGAATAGTTTGAGAGAGGTATTAATTCCTTTTTATATGTTTGGTAGAAATCACCAGAGAAGCCTGTTGTGGACTTTTCCTAGCTGGCTGGTTGATTACTATCTCTTTATACCTTCTTATAGGTGTGTTCACATTTTCTGTTCCTTTTCAAATCAATTTTGAAAATCTGTGTATTTCTAGGAATTTCTATTCATCTACATTATCTAATTTGTGTACAGGTATTTGTAGTATTCTCTTATGCTTTTTATTTCTGTAAGGTCAGTAGGCATATCGCCACTTTCGCTTCTGATTTTCATTTTGTACATCTCTCTCCTCTTTTTGTAGTCAGTCTCGTTAAAAGTGTATCAGTTGTGTTGATCTTTTTAAAGACTTCACTTTGGGTTTCATTGATTCTCTCTGTTATTTTGCTGTTTTCCAGCTCATTTATCTTCACTCTTCACTTTATCATTTCTTGTCTTCTGCCAGCCTTGGCTTTAGTTTCCTCTTCTCTTTCTAGTTCCTGAGGGTGTAGAGTTGGGTGATTGATTTGAGATGTTTCTCTTTGTATATGTAGGCACTTACAGTTATGAATTTACCTTAGATCACTGCTTTGGCCACATAACACAAGTTTTGGTAATGTTGCACTTCTGTTCTCATTTGTTTCTATTTTCTAATTTCCCTTGTGATTTCTTCTGTGACCTGTATTAGGACTGTATTGTTTAACTTCTGCATATTTATATTTATCAGTAACTTCTGTTACTGATTTCTAGCTTTGTTTCATTGCTGTCGGACAAGATACTTTGTATGATTACAATCCTTTTAAAGTTATTGAGATTTGTTTCATGGCCTAACAAATGGTCTGTGCTAGAGAATGTTCCACGTGCACTTGCGAAGAATGTGCATTCTGTTATAATTAGCTATAGCTATGTTTTTGTGCATGAAATAAGGTACCTTGGATTATATAGGAAAACTGAGAATACAGGTATACCTTCAAATGTGTGATATAGCAATATGTGGGATTTTAAATTAAAATCCTAAATAAGCTACCAGAATCTCAAAGTAGTAATGTACATAAACAATATTTTGAGATAACTATATAACCTAATGTGGTATTAAAATATGTCATGTTTGTCAGTGACAATATGTTAAGTTCATAATTAAAGGAAATAATACATTTCAGTTAAAGGTTAGTAAAAATAAAGATGCCAATTATTTTTCCCACGCAAGCTCAGAGACACGTGAAATTCTATTCCCAGCCCTTTGGAGGCTTAAGGACCATGGGTGAAGGCCTTGTTTAATGGGTTTGTCCTCGAGTTTGGAAAAAAAATGCACCAAGCCATTGAGTAAATGTTGTTTTCTGAGGTTAAAAGAAATGGGCAAGGGGCAAATAGCCCCTCCCACAGTCATCTCTGGCCTGGAGAAGAGACTTAATGTTTTCTTCTGGTGGCATCTTGGGCCCAAACTGGAATTAAATAATGCAAGTCCGTCTCAGTGTCATGATGGAAGGAAGAGGCTGAAACTCTGATGTCACTGCTTATGCTTAAAACATAGCTTTGGGGACAAACCTCGAGGTATTTAGTAAGACTAGAAAAGAAAGTCTCATTTCTGAGGCTTAATTAGTGTTAGTATAGCACCAAGAGGTCTCTGTAGAAATGCCGTAAGAGCAAATTAGTGTTTTTAATTATTATCATTAAAAATGAATCTTTACAGGAAGTTGGGCTGAAGGCCATCTGGCCCAAGCACACCCCTAAGGGAGGCCATCAAGCACTGAAAGGGGGAGGTGGGGGGGAGCATGGTGCAGCATGGATGGAGCTATTTATAGCTTCTCAAGGCTCTAGTTGATGTCAGCAACTGGAAAGGGCATTTAAAAGTTACAGGAAGCATCAGGACACCCAATAAGAAGAATTAGTGGGTACTTTTTTTCCCTTAATTTTTGAGAAACATTTTCATATCTTAACATCAACATGTGATGGTATATTTTTCCTTCTTTTCCTCCCTGTATATAATGTTCATTCTTTCTTTATTTGAAAGATGTGGTTTTGGTGGGTCATTTTATGTCAGTGGCTCTCTGTGAATAGTATTTCTTCCATAGCTACTTCCTTGGTGTTACACTGATGGAAGAGTTAGTACTGGTGTAGTTGGGAAGTATTTGGGTTCTTCTTAAGCATAACTAATTCATTTCAATGACACAAAATGACATTTTCTAATAGATTCTTTGACTTGTACTTCTTTATTTTTTTATTTATTTTTATGTTCAATTAGCCGACATATAATACATCATTAGTTTTTGATGTTGTGTTCAACAATTCGTTAGTTGCGTATAACACCCAGTGCGGATGGAACTGGAGGGGATTATGCTAAGTGAAATAAGTCACGCAGAGAAAGACAATTATCATATGGTTTCACTCAGATGTGGAACATAAGGAATAGTGCAAAATGACATTTTAAATACAGGATTACATTTTAAGGTGTTAACTATATTAGTGAGATCACATCTTTTGTCTACATTTCTGAATTATTACAAAAATATTATTTACTTATAAAAAAACAAAGGAAAACAGAATGGTTGGATATTATTCTGTACTATTAATCTGTCATAACAGACTGACAAGAGAGTAAGACCTAATGATAGTAGGATTTTGGTGAGAGAGAGTCCTCTCATCTTGCTATTGGGGAAGTAACTTGATAAGAAATTTGCAATTTATCTCCAGAGCCTTAAGATAGTCATACTATTACACTTCATAATTCTTCTGAACGTGCACCCTGAAAAATAATGATAAATACAGCAAAAGTATTCCTGTGCAAATATATTCACTAGAGCATTATATATGAAATTAAAAATGGAAACAATCTAAATATTACATAAGAGAGGTTGGGTTATATAAAGAATGTAATATTTATTTGGTCATTAAAAATAAGCTGCATTAAGTATTTATAATAACATGGGAAGTGTTGAAATATTTGGGTATGATCTAACAAGTGAGGCTTGTTAGCACAGTGAGAGAAGCATAAGCCCTTGGCTGTGTACTTGGGCAAGCTGCTAACCTGTGTCTCAGGTTCCTTCTGGGTAAATTGGGAATGACAGTAAAATGACATAACTCCTTCGTATCATGACCATGAAGATTAGGACTTAGTAGACGTCAATTGCTGAAACAATACCCGGCACAGAGTTACCCTTATTCTCATCATACCGTAGGCTCGTCACAGTGGGACTCAGGGAAAGAAGCCAGTAGACACTAGAAAAGAATCCACGTTCTTTAATGTGGGTGAAAGATCCCACTTAGTGCACAGAGATGGTTCTGCTGGACAAAAGACACATAAGTACTCCTATTCACTGGGCCAAGCTTCCCTTGCCTTCCACTCCCACAAAGGCCAGTGCCCACAAGCCCACCAGCTACAAAGCAGAGTAGCAATCCCAAGCACCAGATCAAAAGTTGAATCTGGGTCAGTTTTCCAGCTGTATCTTCCCCCCAGCAACTCCAGACTTTAGGGTCGGGAAGCTTATTCCTGCAATTGCATAATAAGTGAATAAACCAGGATGAGAAATTCTGATAGAAAAATCATCACAAATATGCTATAAGAAATTATCCTGATTGAAACCAAAAATCAAATTAAAGAAACCATTTGTACCCAAAAGTTGTTCTTGGGTGGAAAGATTTATTTTGTCCTTCTTCAAATTTTCTGTTTTCCAGAATTCTGTTATTTGAATGTACCATCGATACACTAGAAGGAATGACTCTGATAGAGGTTTCTACGTTTCACGCGTGACACCTCTTTTGTGGACTTACTTCAGGTGTATAGCGTTTTTCATGAGGAATTTCTGTACTAAGTTGGCAAGATGTAACCAAGCCACATTTGATCAGTTGGAAGTATGAGAAACACCTGATCCAACATGAATAACAAATAGCAGGAATTTATTAGTAATTAATCCAGAGGGTGAAGGTTAATTTAATGGCATAGTAATGCCACCAGGAACCCTCTCCTTCCCTCTCACATTATCTCATTCTTTTTTGTATTGTTTTCTTGCTCTCTACCTATTAGCAGCCAGGGCTACACCCTTCCTCATTCACACGTACTCAGATGTCATAATTGGACCAACTCAGATCATGTGGGAGAATATCACACACTAATTGGCTCAGGCCTGAGTTTCATGCTCCTTCCTGAATCAAATTTGAGGCAAAAAAGATAGGATTATCCTGATTGGTTCAGAGTGCAGTCCAAATTTGCTTACCTAACAAGCCCTCCGTTTCCAAATGTTGAACAACTTTTTGAAAAGTTGAAAATGGTGAAAAGCTTAAACCCAGACTTTGTGAGGTTGTCTCCAGACCTGCTCTGTCATCGCCCACCCTCCATCATTGACCTATACAAGGGGCCATGTTGGAAAGGAATCTCTGCTACAGGGCTTCCGGTTTCCTGGGCTGTACCCTAAGCCTGGCGGTGATTCACACAAGCATGGGGTTCTGTTGGCCACCCTATCCCCATTACCCAGCCCTCCTACCTTCCTCATAGTCAACATTTCCTGCCTTTCTTACATGACCATCAGTTCTTTCTCTAATAGTTTATTTTTGGACAAACCTTATGGCCTCTTCCTTCAGGCTTTGGCTCTTGGTTTTCCAAGCAAAGTTTTGAAAATTTCCCCAGTCTTTTTCACTCTCTTGCTGGGCCTCTTGCGTTCAAAAGTGACTTTCAGGACCATTGTCTCTACCCACTATAGGTTTTTAAAAGGTGCATTTGGAGTTTAAAAGCCTGGAAATCAGCTCTTGGTTCTCACTGAGTTCTTTTCAGTCTTTTCTTCCCTGGAGCAATTGACCTCAGTCTTGAAGTCTAGATTTAATTGAAAAAGGGCTTTAGGGTAAAATACAGGCTTTAAGGCAATTACATTAAGAAATATTTTAAAACGTCGTCTTGCTGCCGTAATAAATGCCAAGACTCATGCAGTTATTAAACACTATAAGGGCTTAAAGAAAAGAGAAATTCAGTTTTAGCAAGGGAAATCAGATATTATTCCTGCAAGTAGTGGGACTTGAGCTAATCCTTGAAGAATGAGTACAAGTTTGATAAGAAGAAAAGGAAAAGAGAAATGGGGTTATCTTTGGTGGCTTGCAATGGATTATAAAGGAGAATAGTCTCTGTGATGAGCCCCACCTTTAGCACAGCTCAGGCAGGACTTGCTGCATATATTTGTAGGTATAAGTGTTGATTACAAATGTCATTTCCCTCAAGAGGGTACTGGTTTTAGTCCATTTGCACTGCTATAATAAAATACTACAGACTGGGTAAGTTATAAATGGGAGAAATTTACTTCTCACAGTTCTGGAGGTTGAGAAGTCTAAAATTAAGGTGCCAGCAGATTTGGTGTCTGGTGAGAGCCCACTTCTTGGTTTTTAGAGGGCTCTCTTTGTTCTGGCTGAATGGGTTAGGGAGCTCTCTAAAGTCTCTTATAAGGTCTGTAATCCCACTCATAAGGGTCCACCCTCCTCCTGCACCTAATCCCTTTCCCAAACCCCCACCTCCAAATGCGCACACATCAAGGGTTATGTTTCAACCCAGGAACTTGGGAGGGACACAAAAATTCAATCTAAAAATTCTCAGCACCTTCAGAAAATATTTATAAAGTACATATTTGCTGTCCAAGGTCAGTTAGTTCTCTTCATTTCCACACCTCCTTTTGTTATGCAGTCCTGTTTGCATGATTGCATGGGACTGCACCTGCGCCTCGCAACGTGGGGGAGTCATAGGAGATCTTTCCTTTTCCTTTAGATGATAATGTAAAACAACAGCAACTGGGAAGGAAATGTCCTATTTTTAGTGATGATTCACAGTGGAAGAGCTTTTTCAAAAAGTAAAATTTTAGTTTCTTGAATCAGTGTCTTTGTTTGTTTTTATGTGTTTACTTTGTTTTCAGCCTGTGATGTGTGGACTGTTCTTGGGGGTCCTTCCGTTCCTATGTAGATAAGTGATAAGGAGTATCTTCTACCAGGGACTGCTCTTACTGATTCTTACAGTTGAAATTGCGACTTTACTGTTTGTTAGCTCTGGAACCCTGCACATTTATTCAACCTCTCTGTGTCCTCTTCTGTAAAATGGGAATGATGAACCTAACTGACCATTTCTTGAAAGAATTAAATGAGAAAACTATGTAAAGCCTGGTAGCCACTTTCATTATGATTAGAATTATCTGATGGCATAAGAGAAATTTCTGTATTGTCATTTCCCTCATCCTGTGTCTGCTGAGGGCATGTTTCTTGGAGGCATCCCTCCATTTACAAAAAGCTTTCCTGTAATCTGTTCCTACTCTAATGCTGGTGCCATGAGCACGCTGTTGGTAGACGTGGACTTGCCCTTCTCCTGGTCTTGCTGGTGGTACTGAGAGTGGTACTGTTTCCAGCTCCCTGCAGCCCATGCTTTCTTCATAACTGTCTCCTGAGACACCTGCACTGAGCTCCCAGGAGAAGGCTAGTATGGGAGGCAAGCTGACACAACGTGACAGTGACTGCAGTCAGCAGCACTCCTCAGCCTGATAGGAATCTGAGTCCTCTTCAGCTTCTTGGCTGAGAAGTTATTCCATGGAAACCTATAGAAGGGGGAAGAACTGATCCACTCAGCATGGGACAGATTCGAGCCCACAGGGTAACAGTCTGGCAAAATTTTTCTACTGGAGCAAAACCAAATTTGCCTATTTGGCTATAGATATATTACAGCTAATGTTTGTTAAGTCACTAGTAGAAGTAAAATGGTTTATCTATATTATCTCTAACACTTCCTTCAAAAAATCCTTGCAAAATAGGAATCACTATTCAAGACTTGAGCATATTGACATTCAGCATTATGTAGCACCCCAAAATTTTACGGTCCGCATCTGTCAAGCTTTCAAGAAGTCTCCTGCCACCTGCCTAAGAATTGGAGTATGTCCATTGGAACTGCTTTAGGTGGAGGACAGGCTGATGAAAGTGCTCTTGTCTGGGCGCTGATGTCCCCCACAGTGCCTCCCTTTTGTACTAGTGAACTGGAATCATGCTTGACTGTGCACAGGTATGAGCAGCTCATCGTGTAAGTAACTTACAACTCCCCCAAAAAGGTAAATTCCTTGTGGATTGAGAGCTTGTCTATATTTCTTTTTTTTTCTGAAATTCTAAGAATTTTTAAATAATATTTTTTATTATATTATGTTAGTCACCATACAGTACATCCCTGGTTTTTGGTGTAATGTTCCATGATTCATTACTTGCCTATATTTCTTGATGTGTCTTGCTGTATCTAACACAACGCCGTGAGTATTTGTTCATCCCAACCACACTTACTTAGAGCCTCCTTCGTTCAAGCACTGTATTTGATAGATGGTGGGGTAGACAAAGTATACAGACATGAGGTCCCTGATCACAGAGAGGTTCTTCATCTAGTGCTGGAGGAACTGAAGCAATTAGAATAATAGTCACAATAAAGGAATAGAAGAAGATGAAAGGTATTAACTTCTGGAAGGAATTAGAAACATGAGAAGGGATGGTTGACAAAGGCAGACAAAATAAATGGCAGGATGTACATAGAATTGTATTTTATATGTTGTACACTGAATTCCCCGGAGAGAAAGGACAACGAGAGGATACTTCTCCAGGCTTTGTGACTCCACCATTGCGTCTGAGAGATCTGAGCATTTAGACTGATGCTGAGTGTTCTGGAAGGTTTGTTCTTTCTGCCATGAAGTCACTGCAGACAATTCACAGCAAGCCTGGGTTTGGGACAAGTGTCTCTGAGGCAGGTCAGCAATACAACTGCTCTCAAAAGAATAAACAAGTTACACAGGCATTTGTTATTCTGCACTTCAGGAAACACATTAGTTAGACTCAGAAGGTGAAGGATAACAGACAAGCCACTGCGGAAGTTCAGACGTGAGACGGAAGGCTTGTACATGGAAAGAGCTAGAAGAGGCACTATACACAAGAACAGGCAGGTAGGTAGGACCATCTCAAGAAAGCACAGAGGCAGTAAACTTGGATATATGTCGATATACTGGAACCAGTTTGCCAAAAAGTCCATTCAATTTGGCATACTGGCCATGGGGCAAGTTGACTTCTGGTGAACTGGCTTGCTTCTGGAAATTTTGAGGCATATATAAAAAGGGAGAAGAGGTGAACCAAACAGTATTCATTGGTCTCCTACTAGGTATCAGATGCTGTGCTCTGGGCTTTGTACATAGCGTAGTTCACCGTTCCAGCAAGGCTTTATTGTGGGTATTAATTGTACTGTTTTTCAGATGAGAAAGCCTGAACAGCATTGTTTATAGAATATAGAGGGTAAAGGTTTGGCTCAAGATCTCTCAGTCACTTAGAGAGCTAGGGTTTGAACACAGATTTTTTGGTTTTAGCACTCCATAATTTCTGCTTCCACATGCAGCCCAAGTTTGTCTTAAAGTAGAAGTTATGAAGGGAAATTGGTGGGAAAATGTTTATAAAGGCAGGCAGAGGCCAGAGCTTGCATACTAAGCCGAGGATCTTGAGCCTGAGAACTGGGAACCACTAATTCAGTGGAAGAAAGTGACATTTCCTTATTTGTGCTTTAAGGAAATTAATCTTCTAGTGAGCGTGCACAGTATCTAAGAGATCCTTTAAGAACTTATTGCAAGAACTACGGTATATTGTCAGACATAAGAACCTAGCTGGATTATAATGAAAATTGGTAGGATAAAACAACTTTAGAAGGGGTGGAATGGCAAAAGTCAATAGAAATTGGGAATTGACTGGATCTAGAGCACTAGAAAAAGAAAAGAGATTAGGACAGAAATATTATCCAGAGCAGACTCAGGAGAAAGGTTGATGTGTTGTTACTTTTGACACTGAGAATTAGAGCTATCAATTGTATACGCAAGGAGAGAAATCCTTCTGGTAGATGCCATTGGAAAAAGTTTTGGCCGAGATATGATTCAGGAGTCATTGGCATAAAAAGGAAGTAATGAAAAGCAGTGCAAACACCATTATATACTTTGTTTTGAATAAAATTCCCTAGGAAGGAAAGCATAGTCAGAAAATAAGAGTTGGACCGAGGACTAACCTTCTGAGTACATTCAGTCAATGAGGAGGATCCCCAGGGGGAGAAGCTTTGGTCAGGGAAGGAGGAGAGATGGAAGACGACACTGGTCTTCAGAGGACAGTGGCAAGAAAGGGCAGCGGGGGAAAAATAGGACCAAATTTCAGAGAGCTCAGGGAAGCTAAGCCTGAATACCATTTCCTATTTTAGTGAGCAAAGAAGTCAGTGGTAACGTGTTAAAAAATGAGGTGCTGTGGAATGAGGGCCAGGAAAGCAATGCAGCCAGAGGTTATGGAGTGGGTGGATGATTAACTCCGAGGAAGGAGGGTCAACCAAAATAAACTCATCTTTCCAGAAGGTTGATTGTAAAGGAAAATAAAAGAGAGAGCCAGAAATCTAGAGCAACAGCAAGTATGAGAGGAAGCTCGATGAGCCATATCTTAGTGAGAGGAAGTGACTCAGGCGTAGCCTCCATTTTTTTACTCTCATGGCTATTTCATTCATGAATCCATTGGAACCCCACTGGAATGTCTGAGAAAAGATGCTGATAGGCATCTACAAGGAATGTTCTCTGGTGGACATTAAGATGGAACCCAAAACTCTGTTCTTCATATTCCCATTGGCATAGGTCCATCTACGTACTTCTGCAGAATTTCTTGTCTCCAGTTCTCCAGTAACACCTGTTCCAGGCCCCTGCACAACCAGCCAAGCCACTCACCATTGTCTAGGAGACCATACATACCCATACCCAAGCCATGTTTTTCTCACACAAAACGAACCACCAAGCACAGTGGTCAAAGTTATACCCACTGGAAGAATTTCACTTCCTCACTGTCCTTTAGAGCTACTGCAGAGTAGGGCTCTCGACAACTCCTTTCAGCTAGTGATACCATATTGAGCCAACCCATCTGGGAAGCAGGCTTGGGGATTTCCTCCACCAGCAGTTAGTTGTAGGGAACTTCTCATGAGTCCATACGTGTGAGTTGGTGGAAAGGAGTTGGTGCAACAGAAGCAGGTGCTAGGGGAGTCTGGGCCGTCTTATCATGCAGTGTTTTTCGGCCTTTTGGACCCATTCAGACTTAACCATGAATATGCCATTTCCAACGTATTATCCCAATTGAGTCTCTGCCCACACTTAAAGATTTTGGTGAATTTTATCATAACAGCTCATGATGGGAACCCTGGTCACACAGCCCATAGTCAAGTGCTCCATCAAAACCAGGGCCATAGCGTACCTGAAGCTGTGTATGGGGCCTTCAGAATCTAATGAGCCCACCAAGTGCCATGGCTCTTATTTAGTATGAGGATTTTTGAGGTGTAACCCTTTGTCTTTTACCTTAGGGAAGATGTCCCAGTATGCCACAGACCACTGGACTTCCAAAGTATTAAGTAAGCACATCCTGATTTTTTTTGAGATTGCCTCAGTCAGGGTATAGTCATGACACAGAAACAAAATAATTTGAGTAGGACAAGTGTAATATCAGGAATTACTAACTATAATAGGAGAATAACTAGAAGGGTTTAAAGAAAACTCTCACGAATACCCTAGGGTTGAAGGAGAAGATGAAAGGAAGGACCTAACTTCCCGAGGGGCCCCCTTTCCAAGGCTGAGATCCAAATTCTTGGAATACATGTGGTTGCCGCCCACATCATGGCAGAGAATTCACCGGTTTGCCCAGGGCGTAGATGGCCCACAGTTGGTGGAAATGTCTCTCTGGATGCAAGGCTGGTGGGTGGCCTCACAGAAGGCATCAGTCTCAGGAGCCTGCACAACATCGGGAAGGCCAGGAAACAAGGCTCCAGGCTCCAGATGGGTGTAGGCTGGTGGGTGGCTGATGGGAGGACTCAGGACATTAGGAGTCTGCTCACCAGCAAGGGGGCAGAAGGCCCGGAGTGTTTGCACTTATATCCAGGGGGCTCCGTGAGGTGGTCATTGGACCAAGGCTGCCGTTGCAAGCTCCCCAATGGATTGTGTGGTCTGGGCTCGCAGCTGTGGCGAGACATCTCTGGATGTCCCTACGCATGCATTTCTGCTAACTGCAGAGCTGGAGTGAGAAGCCGCAAAGCCACAGCCTACCTGGACCAAGGAGAGACGCCCCTTCCCTTTGGTGTGTCCTCCAGCGCCCTCTATTGGCAAGTCGAATATTATGCTCACTGCAAAGGAGAGATGCTTTGAATGTTTCCTGGTTCACCGTATGTTCCCACAGAAGTGGTTGACTTTGGGTAGATTTGTAGTGGATATTAACTTGTAACTGGCACGGGGATTGAGTCGCCATGCTGTGGCATGCATGTGGCTATTAGGCTGATGTCGTTTCCTGATCATCACACCTGATAACACGATGTCATCAACCTAGCGAAACAGCATGGTATTCTGTGGTATGTCAAGTTGAACAAGGTCCCTACAGATTGTATTGTGACAGAGGGTTGTCACGGCCCCGGAGCTAGACAGTGAATGTGAACTGGTCTCTGTACCACATAAAAACAGACTGTTTTTGATTTCCCTCCTGGTGGTGATTAAGTAAGATGTGCTCACTGTCTACAGAGCTTTCACCAGATCCGTGGCTGCATGTCAAGTGGCAGAGTCTGCTTTGATCTCTCTGGCAGAATACCTCTTTCAGCACAGCAGCTGTGATTAAAACTGCAATTTGGTTGGCTTTTTGGGTGTGCACTGTCATGCATCATAACTCTTACTGGTTCCAGGGGGCGCCTGGGTGGCTCAGTCAGTTAAGTGGCTGCCTTCGGCTCAGATCATGGTCTCAGTGTCCTGGGAACAAGCCCCACATGGGGCTCCCTGCTCAGCTGGGAGTCTGCTTCTCCTTCTCCCTCTGCCCCTCCCCTCTGCTTGTGCACACACACGCTCTCTCTCTCAGATAGATAGATAGATAGATAGATAAATAAATAAATAAATACAGAGACCAAACAGACACGTTGAATACAATGGGGAGCATTTTCATCCATTAAGACTTTGATACTAATGGTACTAATCTCTGCAATCCCTCCTGGAGTATGTTATTATTTCTAATTTAGTATTTGGGGGGGGCAGTTTCTGATGCTTACACGCGATTGTTTCTACAAAAATGTTTCGTGTTTCACTGGTCAGAGACCAAAGTGAGAGTTCTGCTAACTACTAATCATAGGTTGCCCAATTTATATACTGAGGGCCCAGGAAAACAACCATAGAATGTGTCTGAGGACCCAGTGGGGATGTACTTGGGCCAGAAATACCTTGGTCACCAGCCTTCCCTCAGTCCCCACTTAATAACGGACTGCAAGAGCAGTGTCCACAATAGCCAAAATATGGAAAGAGCCCAGATACCCATCAACAGATGAGTGGATAAAGAAGGGGTGGTGTATATATACAAGGGGATATTAGTCAGCCATCAAAAAGAATGAAATCTTGCCATTTGCAATAACGTGGATGAACTAGAGGGTATTATGCTAAGTGAAATAAGTCAGTCAGAGAAAGCCAAATATCATATAGTTTCACTCATATGTGGAATTTAAGGAACAATACAGATGAACATAAGTGAAGGGAAGGAAAATAAGACAAAAACAGAAAGGGAGACAAACCATAAGAGACTCTTAACTCTGGGAAACAAACAAGGTTGCTGGAGGGGAGTTGTGTAGGGGGATGGGGTCATTGGGTGACAGACATTAAGGAGGGCACGTGATGGAATGCGCACTGGGTATTGTATGCAACCGATGAATCACTAAATTCTACCTCTGAAACTAGTAATACACTAAATGTTAATTTAATTGAACTTCAATTAAATAAATCATAATAAAAATAATGGGACTATGAGGGTGCTTTGGTACCCCTAGTGTCAGTGTTGGAGTGTGTGTCCATTGATCCTTGAAAAGAATGGATATCCTTTCCCATTGCAGAGTTACAAGTAAATGGCTGTAGATACCTTTAAAAAGGACAATGAGAATATTTGTTATACACATTTATGGTGGCTTTGCAGGATTATCTCCTCAGTCACTGGGTTCTGGTTCTGTTGACTGACTCAGATCTGGAGACAGGATGAGGGATCATGATTTCTTGCATTATGGCAACTGACATCAGAGTTCTGCTTGCTCTTTTCTGTTTTTGGGTTTTTTGTTTTTTTTTTTTAAGGTAACACACTAGTGACTATATGCATATTACTCCTAATACTTCTAAGTCCTATGGTTCTGATTACCTCGTCTCTGATGGTTAAATGCCACCCACCTTCCTTCTGCCATTCTAGAATCCTGCCGTCCTCATTGACATACTGGGACCCAATCCCATGGTAGATTCTTTTATTGTAAATTCTGACCCAGAAGGAACAGCCACCACATTGTGTAGTTCTCAGAGATGACAGTGTATCCTTAATCATTCTTTATTGCCTTAATGAAGGGACTGTTCTCTGGGCCCTTCTGGAAAAACAGTCAGGGGCAAGTTCTCTGATTGTATATAATACATCTGTTCTGACCCTCCTGCCTCCTCAGGCATCTAACCTCAGTACTCTACCAAGACAATTTCTGCATCTCCACCTCATTTACCGTAGGCCATCACTGAGGCCAGTCTTCAAGGAGCCCTCTCCACAGTATCTTAGGACTGGATCCATGGGTGCCTGCTAGGACATTGACCATCAGCTTCTTCCTCCTCATAACCCCTATTCAGCTTTATTCCCCCCACCACACACACACACACACACACACTACACTGCAAAATCTTCATGATCCCTCCCCACATACAGCTCACCCATTCCTCCTGGTGCAGTATTAGCCAGTTCCTCTGTTATGTAAATATTTTCTCCCAGAGAAGGAACTGCACTTTGCATATCAGGCTTTGCTGTGGCTTGCCTCATAACCCCTATTCAGCTTTATTCCCCCCCACACACACACACACACACACACACTACACTGCAAAATCTTCATGATCCCTCCCCACATACAGCTCACCCATTCCTCCTGGTGCAGTATTAGCCAGTTCCTCTGTTATGTAAATATTTTCTCCCAGAGAAGGAACTGCACTTTGCATATCAGGCTTTGCTGTGGCTTGCCTCTACCCCATCCCAGTCCATCACATCTTTTTTTTTTTTTTTAGCATTTAAAAAAATATTATATTTATTTATTTATTTATTTATTTTTATTTTTTAAAATAATATTTTTTTATTATATTATGTTAGTCACCATACAGTACATCCCTGGTTTTTGATGTAAAGTTCCATGATTCATTACTTGCGTATAACACCCAGTGCACCATGCAGTACGTGCCCTCCTTTCTACCCATCACCAGCCTATCCCATTCCCTCCCCTCCCCTCTGAAGCCCTCAGTTTGTTTCTCAGAGTCCATAGTCTCTCATGCTTCATTCCCGCTTCTGATTAACCCCCCCTTTCTTTATCCCTTTCTTCTCCTACCGATCTTCCTACTTCTTATGTTCCATAGATGAGTGAAACCAGTCCATCACATCTGAGATTAATTCTGATGCCACTACATGCTAGGGATTACCACCACTGCACCACCAACAATGGATCCGTATTGCTGTTTGGCTACTAAGTGATCCAGCTCTAAATCCCATCATAACATCTTTCTGCAGCCGGTTTTAGTACCAATCATTTTATCCTTAGTCTCCCTGAAGGCTCAGCTTGAGATGAAGACTTGTATACAGGTCATTTATTTGGAAAGTGATCCTACAGAATGGGAGCGGAGGGCATGGGAAGAGAAGCAACAAAGGAGAGAAAGACTGTAAGAAATGGAACTATCAAGGTGGCCATATTGCTGATGCCTGATGCTTGAACATGTGTTGGTCAAGAATAGCCTCATGGTCATGAATTCCCCTGAAATTCTGGGTTATATATGTGTGAGTGTCCACTGTGTTCCCAGAAATGTCCCATATGCCAGTGTGGGAGAACCCCAGAACAGGAAACAAGAGCACGCTTTTCGAGTTGAGGCATTGACATAACATGGGTGAAGTCAGTCAAAGCCAGTATGGAACAGGGGTAATGATAATGGCTTTCATAAGTTGGAGCTGGAAGGATGGGAGATGTTGCATAATAGTTATCCAGATTACTAAGGGAACACACAGCAATGGCTCATACCAGGATGGATGGGTGGATGGATGGATGGATGGATGGATAAACAATTTACAGAACCTAAACCTGATGTTAAATTATTCCCTCTCCAAGTGGGAATGTGAAATTTTGCTAATAATGGTAATTTATGGAAAAGTTGTTTTCGTATTCTAATAAGCCTCCATCAAAGGATTTGGTTGTTGTACATCTATCTCTTTACCAGAACTCCAGATTAAAGAAACTAGAATCTTTAATTCCAATATTTGGTTTAGGCCTGTTGGAGCTGAAAATGAAATTAATCTCACTGTCCAATCTATTTTCTTACCATTAATGAACTAGCTGCCAATATATTTAATTTAGGGCATGTCAGCACTTATACTCATTGACTTTTGCTCATCTGAGAGCCTGCATAATACCTTTAAAATGCTTCATTTGGGCCAACAGTTTTCCTTGAGGCAGACAAAATTGGGACAGTGTATTTCAGAGGAAATAGTAATTTAAGGTTAAAGTCAGGGTCCAACACATAACATAACTAGACTCAGTTATCAAAGCCAAGTCCAACTTTCACCTTGATCGCTTGTAGGAATGGGTATAATAATACGGCATGAGGGTTTAGAGACTGGATTGTCCTCCTGAGTTACATGCAGCCCTATAAGACACCCACATGTACACTACAGCCTTACACTCTGAGTCCAGGTTTCACCGTGTGTAAATGGAAGCTTCTTAACCTACTTTCCTCCACCCCCTCCACCCACTAGGAAGATAAGGGCAACGATAGTATGGATTATTTCTTTGTAGAAAGGGCAAGAAAGTGTTACAATAGACCAGTGGACATAATGAAGAGAAGACCAAATGAAGTCATTCATGTTTGTCAGAAAGGCCGACTCATGAACTTGATACCTGTCAGGCTAGAAGCCAAGAGGAATATAGAGGGCTGGGGAGAGCGAGCTGTCCAGGAGAACCAACCATTAAGTTCAAGTTGTCAAGACAAGTATAATACAAGAAAGAATATGACTGATGTTACAGGAGAGAAGGTGCAAGTGACTCCTGGTTCGGAAGACATGGGAAGAAAATATGGACGGGTTCTGATGCGGCATCAGGAATGGCTTGACAAATAGGCTAGGGTCCACACTGAACCTTGAAGGGATACCTTGGATTTTGAAAGGTGACATAACAGTGGAATGGCACGCCCGGTGGAGAGAACAACCCTGCTCTTGCGAAGGCTCAACACAATAGGACTCCTTTCACGAAGCCCTTCTCTGTTACTTTCAAGTTGCAGGAACCAACCCCTCTTAAAGCTTCTGATGCCTCTTCTCTAGCGTTTGCATCGTACTCTCTGAAATTTTTGGTGCATGCATGTCACAGTGCTCTCCCCAGGGTGGGGATATCTTGAAAGCAGGATTCATGTCTGACTCTGTCATGGAGCATTGGTATCCCACCCAGGACTCCAGACAGAGTAAGCACACAGCAACATCAGTGCCTGAATAAGAAAGGCAGTGAGCAGCAGAGCCGGCACAATTTGTCCCAGTCTTACTTGCGAATTCTTATTCTGTTCCCCTTGTGAGATATTCTTGATATTCTTAAGTGCTCCTTTCTGTCCTTTGGCAATGTGAACCTCCTGTGCACACTAACACAGGAGAGAAAGGGAAGGCTGTGGGAGGGCAGGGAGGGGGATGAGGAGCGGGAGGAGGAGAGGGAGGGAGAAGGGGAGCCGGAGTGAGAGAGGAGGAACCACCACAATACACAGAAACCACAGTGCTCCAGGGACTGCAGTCCAAATGACAAATGAAAGACCCTTGCACAAACACAGGGCTGACTCTCAGAAATGTCTTTGTGAAAGAACAGTCCAGTAGTACAGAAGTCATCAGTCCCATTTTCTTTTCTCCGCTAAAAGCAAAAAGCTTAAAAACACAGTACAAGTTTTAAAACACGTTACAAACTAAAAGTGTCACTCTACTCACAAATTTGGGCCAGCTCAACATTTGTGGAATATGGCGTTTTCTTAGAGACTCCATTTCCAGCGGGGACTATTCGGGATTCGTGCTATTAAAATAAGGTTAAATTTTTAAAGGTTAAATTTTTTCAAGTGACTGTTGACTACTAAAATAGAGAAAACTGGACAATTATGAACAGAGAGATAGGACATAGCCACTGGGACTGTATCGAGACGCGGATATTTAAAAAATTATGGGTTCTTGAAGGGTTGGCGCTGTGTGTGAAAATGGGCAGATAAAATCGTATACAGTTCCCTGTTCTGCAAAGCGCAGTTGGACATAGAAGAATAAGTGGCATGTATGAAGCAGACGTCTGTGTTCATCAGTTGCAGCCTACGTCTAGTAAAATGCTCTGTTTTTAAAGCAAAACTCATTTCCCTTTTCCTGAAGGCGGGTGTGTGCCAGGAAATGAGGTGCAGCACGATCTACAGACCGATATATCTTAATGTGTGAGTTGCTCATCAATCAAAGTCTATCTGCTTTTGCAGCCACTTGACAGTTTCCTGCCTCTACATGAGTCTGGAAACAAAGAAACTTGCTGGCTTGTGACTCTACTTCTCCATAAATGTGGGCGATGACTGGCTGAAAGAAAATCATATTAACATTAAGCCTACGTGAACTTTAAGTGATCTTGTGTCTCTGCATCGAGTGCTTTTTTTTTTCTTTTAATGTTAGGCGTTGGCAAATTTCCTCCTACAAAGATAAGGATGCTGATTTTAAAATGATCGAACCCAGGCGTATTTGTGGTTATTGAAGTAAGAGGTAAAAATGTAAATAAAATACCGTTTCATTTACTGTCTCATTTGTGGTTGATGAAGACGCTCTTTGGATTCCCGGAAATTAAAGTCACTCTATTCAGCAGTGACTGATTTATAATATAAGAATCTCAACAACGTAATAACCATGACCGTGGATGTGGAACCTATCCAGTGAGAGGCAGCTTTTGGGCTAGCGGCCCTTGGCAGAGTCGTCTTCATTTATAGTTGGGTGAAAATTAAAATTTTCCTTTGAAAAAGTTTATTTTCACTGGCTTTGGCAGGCTCTCTCTCTCCTGGAAAATCATTCTCATGTCATCTCTATCCACTTTGTGCCCTGCATTGATGGAAAGATTTTTTTTCCCTTCTACTTTGCTTAGTTTTACCAGGATTCAGGGAGTCGGGGATGCCTGGGTGGCTCAGTTGGTGAGACATCTGCCTTCGGCTCAGGTCATGATCCCAGGGTCCTGGGATTGAGTCCCGCATTGGGCTCCCTGCTCAGCAGGGAGTCTGCTTCTCCCTCTCCCTCTGCTGCTCCCCCTGCTTGTGCTCTCTCTCTCTGACAAATAAATTAATAAATCTTAAAAAAAAAAAAAAACAGTTCAGGGAGTCAAGCATGCAAAATACCCTCGCACAGGGCCAGATATTTATTAGGTGCTCACTTTTTTTTACTGTTGTAACTAAGGAGGTATTTGTGTGTGGATTAGGAATGAACATTTCATTTTATTTCCCATACACTTGATTTCAATTTCCAGATCCTTGCTCTGCTACTTATTATGTGGATACCTTGGGCCACTTCGGTTTCCCTGAGTGTCACTTCCTCATCTGTCAATGGGGAAGGTCATACTATCTCACAAGGAGTTCTGAGGTCTAACAAGACGGTGCATGCAAACACGTGATGGGTTCTGTCCCGTGCAGCACACGCAGTAGCTCTTGGCATGGAGAGGAAGAAAAATCCGAACCTCTCAATGAATTTTTTCCCTGTATCATCTACTCCTGTTTGTATCTGTGAATCAGGGACCCACCTGTAGAGAGTAGATGGAATAAATGCAGAGGAAGATCTTAGGAACCCAAGCAGCAAATGGACGTAGCTGAGAAATCTCCACGACTTTCTCAGCACCCTGGTGAGTCGGACCATTGAAATGCTAATTCATAGGAGGGGGAGCTGCCCCAGCTCTCTCTCTGCTTCTTGGCACCGATTTCTGGCATGATCTCTTCCCTTCCCGCTGCTGGCTCTTTGAACAGGCTGTCCAGGCATTTTAAGTTTGGCAACCAGTGCAATGAATTGCTTCTTCTTAAAATAACTCAAATCATTGGATTTGGCTTGCCACTAAGCCTTTTCCCCCTTGATTCATTCTGTAGCAACAGAAGAGGAAAATGTGAATATCCCCATGGACCCAGCCTAGTTCCATCTTCTGTTCAGGACAAACCCCCATATGGTCAAGAACACAAGTATTGCCCTTTTCCAGAAGAGCTGACCCAGCTTAAAATTCTTAGCACTAATGCCTAAGGCCTTCTAAGGATTGAATGGAACCCCTGGAAAATTTATATTGGCGGAGGTATGTAAGCTATCCTGGTGTAAATTCCTGTAGGGGTTAAGCCCTAACGATTGAGGAGGATATAAAATGGAAAAATCAGCTATAACTGGAGAGGACTGCACTTGACATAATTTCCTAGCAACCTCTAGTTTTCAAGGCAATGTTTATTTTATGTGGTGCTTTTCGAAGTGATGCTTTTGTTATTGCTATGGAACATGGCTAATTTTCTCAGTAACATATGTAGCTCGAGGAAGATCTGTGATAAGACTGAAAACCCCAAATTGTCAGTAATTGCAAAGTGCCTGGTTAATTACATTTTGAGCTGGAAACATGCTTTTTCAGATTTGCTATACTGCTATTATATTTATAAGTTCCCCTGCCTCTCTAAAATTTTATTTTGATCTCTGTAGAAAAGAAGATATTAGTATGAGTTGCTATTACACGTTTCGTTTTCTTGGTTTTTGGTTTTTATTCAGTTGGCTTCCACTTAACATCGCTCCTGAACAGTTAGCTCCATCATTCGAACTTCTATTCTGAAATACAAGAGAATTTTCACTTTCCTTCTGCTGGGACACTGAATGTTGTCAATGCCTTCAAATTAAACTAGACCTTCTCATTCACAAGGGAATCTTCCTGAGGCCTTCAAGAATCCTCAATTGATTAATTTCAAGGAACATTTCATTTCCCCTCTCCACCAAATAGCTGAAGATTTTAATGAAACTTCTCAGACCCTTAATGGTTCTAGATATATGAGCTCAAGTCATTTGTATGTATATAGCTGTTAATAAGCCCAACACTTTATTACCTGATACTCCTTTGCAAGTAACCTAAATTAGCAAAAACTGCTGCAGTGATGATAAGATGTTCTGACATGTGGACAAAGATGAAGGTGAAGAAGAAATGGATTGCACCGCGGTAAGAAGTGGGTCGCAGTCGCTCAGGAAGGTGACCCTAAGATCTAGGGCAGATCAGTAAGGGATCAGAGGAGATGGTCTGCCCACAGATTTTTTTTTAGATTCCACAACTTTTTCTTCCCTCTTGGATGTGCACATTTGCAAAAGGCATGTTCCTTTCATCTATGTGCATTTCCTGTCTTCAACTCTGAAGACGTGTTTCTGCGGGCAAGTCAATTTCACACCGTGGAACCTTGACAAAAATGCTTCCTAAAATTTACACATGGAAAAGGTCATCCGGGTGGTTTTACTAGTCACTTCATAGAAATATTTGTACAGGCCTTTGGTATCTGCCAGTATCGCTGTTCAGTGAAAGGGTTTATTTATTTTTTATCATAACCAGATAACTACGTATTTAATTTTGATGAACATTTTATTTCTCATTTGATAACAGCCTTTGCGCATGGTTTAAGCACTTGCTGAAATGGTTTCGTGGATCATTTTTCTGTTTCTGCAGTATTTATGGAGTTGTCCCTGGTGTGTGGATTAGAGCCACGTTCTGATGCAATTTTTACAATGAATACTCTTTATTTTTAGGGCAGTTTTACATATATAGAAAAATTGAGCAGAAAGCGCAGAGTTCCTATATACGCTCCTCTGCCTGCAAGAAATTAATAATTTCTTATTGGAGTGGGACATTCCTTACAGTTGATGAGCCAGTATTGGTACATTATTATTATTAACCAAAGTCCATGGTTGACATTAGGGTTCTTTCTGGGTTGTCCACTTCTGTGGCTTTTGCCAAATACATAATGGCATATACCCACCATTATAGTATCATAGAGAATATTTTCACTGCTGGAAAAATGCCTTGGGTTCCACCTGTTATCCCTTTCCCCTCTGCCTTCCTCTAGCCCAGCAGCTCCTCTAGCCCAGCAGCTACTGAATTTCTCACCATCTCTAACACAGTGCTGCCTTTGCTAATATAGTTGTTCCCCCTTCAGGATTAAAAAAAAATTTTTTTTCTGGTTAAGCACTCTGCCTTGGACTTATATTATTTTCCCTTCCTTTCATCACTGAATTAACAGAAGACTTTCTTTTCAAGAAGAATATGAATTTTAGCACCAGAGAGTTATTGCCAAGGTAGCAAAAGTCTAGAACAAAAATAGCTGGCCTGAGGTATAGGTTGGTAGAGACCACCTAGGCCCACTCACTTGCTAAGGGACTCCTTCTTGCATATGAAGCTTTGAAGCAGAAGGGTCAGATGTATTCCTTAACAAAATAACAAATTGCTACATGGCATAGACCTTCCAGGGCTCTTGGGAACCCTCAAAACCATGAGGGTTAAATCCACAAATGCCAAAGATAAACTGCAACCAGCAGGACTGAGTATGGGTTTGATTGCCATCCCGCGTACCCACAGCTTAGCTTGATTCATAGGCCACTAAGTCAGTGGAATTAGAAGGTAGCAGTGACCCCAGCCTACGTATCTTAGAATTGGGGGCCCCTAGGGATCAGACTCCTCTCATCAGTGTGTCTTTGCTCTCAAATGTCTGTAATACCCGCAAAGACATAAGCACCTCCTGCTGTCCTGTTTCCTTATATGTTGTGTTGTGGGTCACGTCCCCATAAACTGTTCTACCCGGTGAAGCCAATTAATTCAAACAACATTCACTGGTTATAGGCACCTAATAAAATAATTCCAGGGGCTCCTGGGGGGCTCAGTCAGTGAAGCATCCAACTCTTGATTTGGCTCAGGTCGTGATCTCAGGGTCGTGAGATGGCGCCCCATGTTGGGCTCCATGCTGGGTGTGGATCCTGCTTGAGATTCTCTCCCTCTCCCCCAACTCCTCCCCCTTTCTTAAAATAATAATAATAGCAGTAATTCCAGTTCTTTGAGTATCCGGTCAAATGCAGTCCAGCACTTACTTACAAAGCTATCAAAAGACAAGTTTACCACATGCCATGGAAGCCATTATATGGCTTTATGCTCTACCGCCAACGGAAGGGCGGGTTGTTGTTTTTTTTTTTTTTACATCTCTCACTTCTGTGTTTTAAAAAATGGGGCTGTTTTTACTATTTAGGATTCATACTCCTATTTTGTTGCTCTTTTCAGTACTGAGATGGTTGGAAAATGAAATGTTTTACTAGACCTTCATCTTTCATGAAATGAGCAGCATTGATTAAAAACAGACCGCGATAGTTGTCAGCTCCCATTACTGCAAATTCAGAGAACTGTTCAAATTTCTTTATTTTATTGGATTTGAGCTAATTAAATCTGTTGATTGTTGAAATGACGTGTTTCTTTAATCAAGTAACCCTGTTAACGCCCTTTGTAAGGTTATATCGAGAAAGATGTAACAACAGAAACCTGTAAAGAGCCCTTAGGAGTTCTCTAGGTCCTTGAATAGAGGAGCTTTTCTGCAGAGTGATTTCACTGGAACATTTCCCTTCGTGGCAGCAAGGGTTATCCACGACACACAGAGTAGGGAAGCTGGCAGGAACCAGGTATTATCCTGAGGGTGGGATTTGAAGGGAGACAAGAAAACCGTCAGCCTAGGCCTTATATTTACTAAGGACCTCAAATCAAGAGGCTGTCTCCAATAAGTTTATGCATCCAGCATTGAGAAACATTGACAGCACTGAAGGATAGCCAACACACTCCTTACATAGTTCATCACTTTTGCAACCTATTTTTTAAAGGATTTTATTTATTTGAAAGAGAGAGAGAGAAAGAGAGAGAACATGAGCATGGGGAGAGGCAGAGAGAGAGAAGGAGAAGCAGACTCCCTGCTGAGTGTGGAGCCTGATGTGGGGCTCGATCCTGGGGCCCTGAGCTGAAGTTGGATGCTTAACCAACTGAGCCACCCAGGTGCCCCACTTTTGTAACCAATTTTTAGTGTTTCTTCTTCTATGAGGAGCCCCCCAAATGGAAGTGGCCAGGGGACTTTCTGAAATGTAGGAGGTACCATATGGCATCTGTATTATTAGGTCTGTATTATTACAAATCCCTTTTGAGCAACAAACTTCTTTTTATCCCATGACATTCTGTGCACAGTTGCAACATATAAGACAGAAGCAAAACTGCTTTCTTGGAATTAGAGGTCACCTTAGCCTCCTCCTGGTCCCCAAAGTGGGAAACTTAGGACTTCGGAAAATAAGATTTGGAAATCATTAGACTGATTTAACCCATTTGACATACAAATACCAAAATCTAGGCTCGGAGAGGTTAGGTTTCCTGTTCAAGACTGCCAGATACACAGCTAAGTACTTTCCCTCCTTAGGAGTTGCTGAATGGGATTTTTCCTTTGATCCAATGCTATTTGGGGTTCAGAAGCCCAGGGCCCTCAGGAAGGATGGTACATGGTAAGCTGTTAACAGGATCCCGGAAATGAATCCATCTAGAAAACGTATCACCACCAGTCATGTTAAAAACATGTGCATACGTATTTAACACATATGACTTTCTAGCCCAGCCGTTTAAAACCTGCTCCCATGAAGTTGTAATATTAAGGCCCGTATATGTAATTTATAAATATGCAAATATTCACGCATGAATGTCGTGGTCCTATCTGAGATCAGATGCACAAAGGCGCAAGAGGAAGGCAAGGGAAAGAACGGGGCAGGGTGCTCTGTGAATCATTGCAGTCACTTTGTAAATGTTTATGGAATAAATTCCAGATTCTGGGCTCAGGCTGAAGCCCACTGAGACCAGCCAATGCCTTCCAGAAGGGGCTTTTCAGAAGAGCGGCTTCCTTGCCACTGCTTCCCAGATTGTTTTGGGTTTCGTTCTGTTTTCTTTCGGGCACTTGGTTCATTCCTTGATCTCTCTTCCCAGTGACCCCCAGCTGGCTCTTTGCCGCTACCAAAGCTTTCTGCTTTTGAGACATAGCCCATTGAGATCTTGTAGACATAAAAAGAAAATAGAAGCTGGTCTGGACTGCAGAAATTTGGAAGCTTATTGATGTCATTTTTTTTTTTTCCTAGAAGCCAGCTGTGTAATGTCTCAGATCCAGCTCAGAGGAATACACTTTTTTTGCAAAGCTTACATCACCTGGCCTTCAGGCTCCTACTGGATGTCATTTCTCCATTGTCTTGCGGTGAAGCCCCCCTGCCAAGGTGATTTTGACTTTGGAAACCCCTTAATCAAAAGATCCCAAATGGCTCCTGACAATTCTATTAATCGTTGTTTAAAGCTTGCAACAATAGCTCAAAGGATCCGTTCTGCCTTAGATGGTAGTTGTTGGGTTCGAACCCATGTTGGCTTGAGAGTAACTTGCCTCTGACTTTGATTCTTCTTGGGATTTTACTTTCATATCTGATACCACCCCTTCCCCATTTTGGCTCTAGCGATGCCTGCACCGAAGAGTCCTGCCCCTTGATGAGGTATGTGCTACTACAAGTCTTAGAGGGAGCAGGAATTTTGGAGATCGATCTAATGATTAATGTCATTCTTCACACAAGAAGTTGTGGCTCTGGGAGAGAAAATGCCATAGAGAGTCAGGAAGTTGTCAGTGGTATCAGTAGTATGGGGTTGAAGTAATAAGGGAAGCAGCAGGAAGCAGATTCAATGTCAGGGGACTCGGGGACTACCGATAGAAATGAAAGTGGCTTATGTGTTAGCTGTTACATGCAATCCCATATTAATGCCATATATATTTTTTAAATTAATGAATTTTTTTAAAGTTCCATGATTTATTACTTGCGTATAACACCCGGTGCACCATGCAATACGTGCCCTCCTTACTACCCATCACCAGCCTATCCCATTTCCCCTCCTCCCCTCTGAAGCCCTCAGTTTGTTTCCCAGAGTCCGTAGTCTCTCATGGTTCCTTCCCCCTCCTGTTTACCCCCCTTTCTTCTCCTACCGATCTCCCTGCTATTTCTTACGTTCCATAAATGAGAGAAATCATATGATAATTGTCTTTCTCTGCTTGACTCATTTCGCTTAGCATTATCTCCTCCAGTCCCGTCCATGTTGCAGCAAATGTTGAGAAATTGTTCTTTTTGATGGCTGAGTAATATTCCATTGTATATATGGACCACATCTTCTTAATCCAGTCATCTGTTGAAGGGCATCTCGGCTCCTTCCACGATTGAGCTATTGTGGACAATGCTGCTATGAACATTGGGGTGCATATGGCCCTTCTCTTCACTACGTCTGTATCTTTGGGGTAAGTACCCAGTAGTGCAATGGGTGGATCATAGGGTAGCTCTATTTTTAACTTTTTGAGGGACCTCCACACTGTTTTCCAAAGTGGCTGTACCAACTTGCATTCCCACCAACAATGTAGGAGGGATCCCCTTTCTCCACATTCTCTCCAACAATTGTTGTTTCCTGCCTTGTCAATTTTTGCCATTCTAACTGGTGTAAGGTGGTATCTCAGTGTGGTTTTGATTTGAATTTCCCTGATGGCTAATGATTTTGAACATTTTTTCATGTGTCTGTTAGCCATTTGTATGTCTTCATTAGAAAAGTGTCTGTTCATATCTTCTGCCCATTTTATGATTTGTTTATTTGTTTCTCGTGTATTGAGTTTGAGAAGTTCTTTGTAGATCTTGGATACTAGTCTTTTATCTGTAGTGTCATTTGCAAATATCTTCTCCCATTCCGTGGGCTGCCTCTTAGTTTTTTTGACTGTTTCCTTGGCTGTGCAGAAGCTTTTTATCTTGATGAAGTCCCACAAGTTCATTTTATCTTTTGTCTCTCTTGGCTTTGGAGATGTGTCATGTTGCTGTGGCCAGTGTCAAAGAGGTTGCTGCCTATGTTCTCCTCTAGGATTTTGATGGATTCCTGTCTCACATCGAGGTCTTTCATCCATTTGGAGTTTATCTTTGTGTATGGTGTGAGATAGTGGTCAAGTTTCATTCTTTTGCATATAGCTGTCCAATTTTCCCAGCACCATTTACTGAAGAGGCTGTCTTTTTTCCACTGGATGTTTTTTCCCGCTTTGTCAAAGATTAGTTGCCCAAAGAGCCAAGGGTCCATTTCTGGGTTTCTGGCATTGTGATGCCCCCAGCTTTGTTTTTCCTTTTCAACAATTCCTTGGCGATACGGGGCCTTTTCTGGTTCCACCCAAATTGAAGGGCTGTTTGTTCCAGTTCTTTGAAAAATGTCATTGGCATTTTGATCGGGATAGCATTGAAAGTGTAGATTTCTCTGGGTAGCATAGACATTTTGACTATGTTAATTCTTCCGATCCATGAGCATGGAATATTTTTCCATCTTTTCGTGTCTTCTTCAATGTCTTTCAAGAGTGATTTGTAGTTTCTAGAATATAGATCCTTTACGTCTCTGGTTAAGTTAATTCCGAGATCACATATAATTTTTGGTGCTATTGTAAATGGAATGGATTCCCTAATTTCTCTTTCTTCAGTCTCATTGTTTGTGTATAGAAATGCAACTGATTTCTGAGCATTGATTTTGTATCCCGCCACATTACTGAATTGCTCTATAACTTCTAGTAGTTTGGGGGTGGATTCTTTTGGGTTTTCCATATAGAGTATCATGTCATCTGTGAAGAGAGACAGTTTGACTTCTTCTTTGCCGAGATACCTTTGATCCCTTTTTGTTGTCTGATTGCTGTTGCAAGGACTTCTAATACTATGTGGAATAATAGTGGCGAGAGTGGGCATCCTTGTCGTGTTCCTGATCTTAAGGGAACGGCTTCCAGCTTTTCCCCATTGAGAATGGTATTTGCTGTAGGCTTTTCATAGATGGTTTTTATGAGGTTGAGGAATGTACCCTCTATCCCTACACTCTGAAGTGTTTTAATCAGGAAAGGATGCTGTATTTTGTCAAATGCTTTTTCTGCATCATACTCATGCCATATTGAGCAAAATGGACGTGAGGTGTTGCCAAGGGACTGCCCACCATGGGCCGTGTGTCTGCCAATCTTCACAGCAGCTCATGTGTGAGCATGAAATGGGTTGTAAGGCACTGAGGGCCAAGGGGAGGGGGACCGGGAGGGGCAGAGCTAATGGGCAGATGAAACCACAGACTAACAGTACACTTAGATATTTGCTGTGGTGTATCAGAAGTATAAAGGCAACCACACAGCACGGACTCACCACATTTCTACTTTCTGGGCATGCTTATTAGTTTAGTCTCCTTTTTTTTGCCTAGGCAGGCTAAAGCTGTGTTTTAAGGAAAAGTCAACAGAGTTTAAAGACAGACACTCTAAGTGCCCTGTCTACAGAGTTTATCTATAACTCATTCTGGAATATTTGAAGTCCATTGCCAAATTCTTTTTATCACCCATTATTTTTTCTTTGATGTTGTCTTGTCACATCTTTCTTTCCTAGTAAAATCTGAAGGATGGCCACTTACATAGGCAATAGTAGAGTTTACATTTTGTTTAATGTGTGTATTTACAACTCCAGATCTGAAAGAGTCAAGACTTCAGATAATATATACACTGTAGCTATAGTATGTATACTATATTATCATACCATTATATCTAATTAGTACTTATAACAGTTATAATAGATAATATGCTATATTGTATAAGAGCATATAATTATATTGATAATTCATAGGTATAAATTATTATATATAAATTGCTATTCCACATTACTGTTCACTGGTTAACAGGCACTTTAATTATATTATTTCTCTACTCTTAAATTTGCTCAGGATTCACTGTCTAAATTTATATGCTGTGGGTATAAATTATACTTGCATTGAAGTTCTCTTCCTTCCTAACCCCTCCTCCATACTCCCTGCCGTCTGCTCCTTGGAAAGACTTATTTTCTACAGGCATGTGCTATTTCATTGTTTTGGTTGAGTTCCTTTCCACCATTTTCATTGAACAATTTAAGTATTAGAGCTGAAAGAGACCTTGGAGAACCATGATTTAAGTGTGGGTAAACTGAGGCTCAGAGATATTAAGTGAGTCTTCAGTCATGCCATCCTACATTTTGGTCCTTCTAGTCTTCTTTCTGAGGTACCCCCCCCCCCTTTTCCAGAACTTGGTGTATAAAATACTGAAGCTCTGGGAATGTGTTCAGAAATCCCTATTGCATCCCAGTAGAGAACTTGCCCAGAATAGGGACAATAAAGTCTATCAAAGGGTGACCTTCACACACAAGATCACGTTCCGGGTGGGAAGGCACAGAGGTCTGCTGGCTTCTTTTGTGGTCATTCTCCTAATGTGTTCTCCTTGGTGGAATGGGGCTTCAGCCCTTCTGCCCTGAGCAACCTTGCAGGCAGGTTTCCTATGGGGGTGAGGTCTTTCTATGAAGAGTCTTGCAAAGGAAAGGAAAGCAGACACTATACAAATATATCTCCTCCCAGTTCAGACCTAGCCTTTCTATCATCATTTGGCTCTTTGTATGAACATGGTAGAAATTCATAGGAGAAATGAACTCTCTCATATATAGCAATTTAGAATGCAGGCTGAAGCTCAGAGAGATAAAAGGGAGTCCCTTAATACCCATAAATATACTTAAAGCTGAGGTGAGTGGCTGGGTAAGAAGTCATTGATTTATATGAAAATCTTACTCTTCTGCCATGATGATTATTTTCCTTTGTTCATGATAAATAAATCTTTATGCATTTAGGAAAAAGCCTGACTTAATGTTGCGTCCATGATAAGCAAAATGTAGTATAACACAATTATTTCTTGCTCCTAAGTCAAACTCTATAAAATGTAATATTTTGCAGTGTTTTACTCCATGTCCCATTATCATAATAACGTACCACCATTTTTCCTTTTTTTTTTTTTAAAGAAATTTAAACCAAAGAGGCTTTGTACCAACCCATCTTCTGTCTCATTCTGTGGTTTTTATGTGCTCATCCTAAGATCTGCGTGTAGAAATTTTCCATCTTCCTCTTGGTTATTAGTCAAAGGAAGGAATCAAGTGTCCTCTTTGACACAGAGCTTGGGGAAAGACTTCGCTCATTTCCAAACCAGTTTGTTTCTCTCCTTGAAGCTCATGGAAATTGTGGAGACAATATTCAACAGTGATTCGCCATTGTCTTCTTAAATCGAAGTTTTAACGTAAGTAAAAGCAGATTCCCATTTTCCCCACCCCTCCCTCAATATGACTGGTTAAGGAAAAGATTCAAGGGTAAATCAACTGATGTATTAAATGGGTGAACTCCCTCGAGTGAGATCAGGTAAGAGCTTTATTTTTCCACCACTTCTTTTAAATACTGTCTGTCCTTCTTTGGATCTCAGTGATATGTCAGGCAGCCCCCCAGACTTTTTCTGGGTATTTGAGAGTATAGGATCAGTGAAGGCTATAACAAAACAAATCACAACACCTCAGTCAACTAGAAACTTACAAAGCATTCATCCAATTCCAAACTTCTCCTTCCTCACCGGATCTGGCCTAGCTGGTGATTCCACAGCCAGGGTTGGGAGTGGGGGGTGGGGTGGGGGGGGACAGGGTCTGTTCCTCTCAGTGCTTGATGCATCTCCTTCCTTACTCCTTCAAGAAAAGGCATAAGGTGGGGGACAGTGACAGGTAAGGGACAGGGGCTTCCTTTGTTGGTTGTTGTTGAGCCAATGCTTTTTCAGTTCTGTTACCTGTCAAATATTCTTTGTCATGGCAAGCATTGGAATGCTAGCTTTTTCATGAGGTTCACTAGAGCAGACACCCTCTCCACAGGGTCCCCCACATTACACAACAAGTCGCTGATGGGGTGCGATAGTCTCCAGCTGGACTCTTTAGGATCCTCCCCCAGCTCCTGCCCCAGTTGGTGCATCTCTGGTTTTCGCACGTCTGTGCAGAGAGGTCTTTTCAATACACCTTGAGCTGAGTGACCTCCTTGAGCCTTGGGTTGACAATTTGCCCCACGTGTTGTCCTCTCTCCTTGTTTTATATTGAGGGTTGTTCCAAACATATTCCCGCCTTCGTCTTCTACAGATGAGGAGTCTTGTGTCCGTTTGTGCTTCCAAGCCACAAGACCCCTGAGCTCTGCCAAGAACTCTTATGTTCTTTCTTTTCTGGTAGCAGCATGGGACAGACCTACCTGTTTCTACAGCCCAGGAACTATGGTGAGGGTGGTGATAATGAGATAGAAGTCTCCTCTTCTGGAAAACAACCAGTTTTTTTTTTTTTTTTTTTATAAGTAGCTCTCTTGGCCTCTCCTCATTTGATTTGGTGGCAGAGAATCAGAAGCCCAGGGAAGAAAAGGTAAATGCCACAATGTTCTTCTCAACTATGCAAGATCCTTCATGAAGTTTCCTCTCTGTAATGGATCTCTTGACTTCTCTTATACCAGCTCATCGGTGTGAGAGCCACTGGACACTTTACAAGGGGGTGCAGACATGTATCCAGTTTTTCTTCTCAGAATATGGTAGAATTTATTGCCCAGTTTCCTCAGTTAGAAGCTTTAAATGAAATCCGTAAATGAAACCCTAAGAGAACCGGAAGTCCCATTCTATATCCTGTTACAATAAAACCTACGATCAAGTTGCAAATAACATGAAGGCTTAATAGTTTGAATTTCCTGTTTCTTGGCTGTATTTCAACATGAGTTTGTAGAACCCACTGTAGGAAGAGTTGCTTAACCAAGGATGGCAGAATGCTTGAAGGGACCTTAAAATTTTTCTAGTCCAATCGTTTTACTTACAGTCTGCATAACTGAAATCCAGTGGTATTCAGTAGCTTAATTGAAGACAAATACTGTATTAGTAGGCTAATAATTTTTTTTAAGTCTTAGAATTGTTTTTAATGATCTTTCAACTAAAACCTGGGATTTTTCTTAATGTAATCTCTAAATTCTGCTTAAAATCTGAATTTTCAGAACTTGATGGAGATTTAACTCCCATGTAGACATACCCATTTATTTTAAAAGTAAAGATACTAATTACTTAGAGTTCAAGGGTTATTAACCAGATATCTTGATTCTCTTTGCTTTTTTCATTGAACTTGGGATTTATTGTATGTGTGTTTGTGCCTGTGTATGTGCGCACACACACACACACACACACACACACACACACACACAAATTTGGCTCCAGGACAGCAGAGGAGCAGAATATTTTTATAGATGCTGGAGGCCTCAGTTAAGCATGTAGGAGGGCTTGAGAATGAGAGAGACAGTCTAAAGAGAATTTTTGTAATCTTTTGCAAGACTTCCTTTGTTATTTCTTTGACGGATTAGATATACTTGACATTTTGATGGTAATGTGTTTGGACACAACAAAATTACCATGCTTTTTTAAAGTGATCCTCCGCTCAGTCCGGACAATGAGGAGCCCAGTTTACATTAGGGTTACCTAATTATAAAGCTCCCATCAACGGCAAATCTTCTCATTAAGAATCTGCGAAACGTAACGGTCTAGAGCACTGACCCCGGAGCCACACATCCTGGGTTTAAACCTGGATTTGCTATTAACCAGTTGCAAAACTTAGCCAGAGGTGCCTGAAATCTATGTGGCATTTTCCTTACCTGTAAATGAAAAATAATACAAGTACTCATCTCATTTTGGTGCCTTTGTAAGCTCCAAATACTGGATCTGCATTGAGTTGGTATTAAAGGTCAACCACTTTAATTTCTCTTAAATTCTTTAATGTAATAACACTAACCAAAGTGAACTTGATAAACAAAATATTTATTTTGTCATTCACAGCATAAATCAGATTAATTTAGTAAACAACTTTGCATTCAGTGGGTTGTCTGGTATGATTTGTTCTTCCTGTCTGGATAGCAGGCAGAAAACATGTCGAACACAGTACACGTCATGATATAAACATATCCAAAGATTGAATTATTTAATCAGCGAGATCTGAATGCACAGTGGATTCTATAAAGTCCTATCAAATCTAGAATATTGACATGATTATCATATACCTAATCTTGCTAGAATCCAAATTAATAGGTTAACAAGTGTTTGCTGAGTATAAACTAAACTGCAGTGCATGAAAATGATCATTAATTTGACCATCTTTTTGTCCTCCCCATTAAAAAATAACTTCTGTTAGGACCTATTCTTCACATGTTGTGTACCAAATCCTATGAAATCCGAAGCAAGGGACATCGTGGTAGGCAAAATAACGTACCCCGAGATGGTGTCCCCCAGACGTCCATGCTCTAATCCTTGGAACATGTGAATATGTTACTTGATGTGGAAAAGGGGTCTTTGCAGATCTGATGAGATCAAGAACCTTGAGATGCAGAGGTTTTCCTGGATGGTCAGGTCAGCATAACCTAATCAACTGAGTGCTTAAAGTGGGGAGCCTTTGTTGGCTGTGCTCACAGAGCAGATGCGACTGTGGAAGGAAGGTCAGAAAGATACAGTGCTGATGAAGGAAGGAATATGGAGGAGGAGGACCAGAGTCAAGGAATATTGGTGGCCTCTAGGAGCTGGAAAAAGGCAAGAAAATTGATTCTCCCCCAAAGCTTCCAGAAAGGAACATAGTCTTGGTTTTCAGCCCCGAGAAATCTATGTTGGACTTCTCACCTATGGAACTAGATGTATTATCAGATAATAGATTTAAGTCACTAAATTTGTGATAATATGTTATAACAGCAATAAGAACTCATATAGATATTGGGACTAGGACACGGGATGCAGCTGTGGGATACATGAAATATGGAAATGACTTTGGAATTGTGGGGGGGTGGGCAGAGGCTGGAAGAATTTTGAGAAGCATGATTAAAAACATGCCAGCATTGCCTGGACCAGGCTGTCAGTAGGAGAATGGATACTAACGACTCACCTAGGAAAGATCCCAAAGTGAGAAACATGGTAGAAGAAAAGATAAATTGCCTTAAAGAATGTCTAAATCTTTGTGAACAGACTATTCTAGAAATGTGGGTGTTAAAGGCATCGTGGGTGAGAGCTCAGAAGGAAATGAGAACTGTTACTAGAAACTGAGGAACAGGGGCGCCTGGGTGGCGCAGTCGTTAGGCGGCTGCCTTCGGCTCAGGGCGTGATCCTGGCGTTCCAGGATCGAGTCCCACATCGGGCTCCTCCGCTGGGAGCCTGCTTCTTCCTCTCCCCCTCCCCCTGCTTGTGTTCCCTCTCTCGCTGGCTGTCTCTCTCTATCAAAATAAATAAATAAAATCTTAAAAAAAAAAAAAAAGAAACTGAGGAACAGGCGATCTTGGATATAAGGCAGCAGAAGCCTTATGAGAATGGTACCCTGTAGTCACATGGAAAGCAGATCTTGTAAATGAGGAAGCCTGAGGAGGCTTCCCAATAAAATGTTTGAGGGTGCAGCCTGGTTTCTTCTTGCTACTTAGAGTACAACACAAGAAGAGAGATACATTGAGGGGATAGAAAGAACCAGGATGTGATTATGTGGGAAATTCCCAGACTATATAGTTTTCAAAAAGGTGCTGAAGTTAAGAGATTCACCGCCAGGAAAGCATGCTCTCAAGAAAAAGCCCGGGGTGCTGTTCTAGAAAGTTTTGCTAATGGCTCAGAAAATACACACTGAGATACCACCTTACGCCAGTTAGAATGGCAAAAATTGACAAGACAGGAAACAGCAAATGTTGGAGAGGATGTGGAGAAAGGGGACCCCTCTTACATTGTTGGTGGGAATGCAAGTTGGTACAGCTACTTTGGAAAACAGTGTGGAGGTCCCTTAAAAAGTTAAAAATAGAGCTACCCTATGACTCAGCAATTGTACAACTGGGTATTTACCCCAAAGATACAGACGTAGTGAAGAGAAGGTCCATATGCACTCCAGTGTTCATAGCAGCATTGTCCACAATAGCTAAATCGTGGAGGGAGCTGAGATGCCCTTCAACAGATGACTGGATTAAGACGATGTGGTCCATATATACAATGGAATATTACTCAGCTATCAGAAAGAACGATTACCCAACATTTGCAGCAACATGGACGGGACTGGAGATTGTGCTAAGTGAAATAAGTCAAACAGAGAAAGACAATTATCATACGGTTTCACTCATTTATGGAACATAAGAAATAGCAGGGAGATTGGTAGGAGAAGGAAGGGAAGAATGATCGGGGGGGAGGGGTAAACAGGAGGGGGAATGAACCATGAGAGACTATGGACTCTGGGAAACAAACTGAGGGCTTCAGAGGGGAGGGGGATGGGGAATGGGATAGGCCAGTGATGGGTAGTAAGGAGGGCACGTATTGCATGGAGCACTGGGTGTTATACGCAAGTAATGAATCATGGAACACTACATAAAGAACTAGGGATGTACTGTATGGTGACTAACATAATAAAAAATTATTATATAAAAAAAGGAAATACATAGAAGTAAGAGATTCCCTCCGTCAAACTGGGAGCAGCTGGGAAGCCCCAGGGTATTGACCCTCAAGCCGCTCAGCAAAAGCCCAGAACAGAGATGGATTATCGAGGAAGGATCTGCAGACAAGCCTCTTGCCTGGTGGAGTGAAGCAGTGAGACATACATGGGCCTCCTTGGGCCACTTGGTGGACTACACAGTGCCCTGAAGGGGGCAGATGAGAAGCAGGTCTGGATCTGGGCCAGGGTTTGGGCATCCCTTTCTCCACTAGAGTTCCTACCCAAGCCTGTTGTGTGCATCCAAGGGGAGGACTTGTGTGGAAAATTTCCAGGAGCACTTCTTTTTTTTTTTTAATAATAATATTTTTTATTATGTTAGTCACATACAGTACATCCCTGGTTTTTGATGTAAAGTTCGATGATTCATTAGTTGTATATAACACCCAGTGCACCATGCAATACGTGCCCTCCTTACTACCCATCACCAGTCTATCCCATTCCCCCATCCCCTCCCCTCTGGAGCCCTCGGTTTGTTTCCCAGAGTCCATAGTCTCTCATGCTTCATTCCCCCTTCTGATTACCACCCCCCTTTCTTTATCCCTTTCTTTCCAGGAGCACTTCTGGTTCCTGGTATTAGCATGACTAATACCAAATATTACCTCATATTTCCAATGGGGCCTGGGAGAGCAACCTGTGGTCCAACTCATGTCTTTCTGTCCTTGCTTTTGTTTTGTTTTGCTTGCAGAAAATGCATGAATCCTTATACCAGGAGGGGTAAATCCAAATGATGAGTAGCTTCCAGTTAGTCCAGTAAATGCCAGCTTTGCCATCCAGTGAATCATGAAGAAAACCTCTAGCTTCCAGAATGTGGAATATTTTGAAATTACCAGGAGAGAAAAGGAGAGGGAAGAAGGGGGGGAGATAAGGAGAGATGGGGTGGTGGGAGGGGGAGAGAAAGAGGAGGGGAGGGATGAAGAGAATGAATTGGTGTGTGGGGGTGTGTATAGAAAGAAAGAGGAGGAGTGGGGGAGAAAGAAAGAGAAGCAAAGATAGGCATTGAGACAGAGAAGACAGAGGGCATATTTGAAGGGTAGCATTCATTCTGCCTAAGAGAGTATGAACTGGACCCAGTATGGTGGGTGGAGTTTTACAGAGACACCATAGCAGGGGGTGAGGGTGTAAGGGAACATTCCAGGTAAAAGAAGCAATATGGACAGAGTAGCAAGAGTCTGAGAGAGAGAGGGGTACAGTCTGAGGGCGGTCAGGAAGACGATGGGGTTGGACTATGGGCGCTCAGGAGAGAACAGTAGGAAGTGGAGCTTCTGCCATATTGGGAAGGCCAAAGAGCGTGGGCTTTATGCTTTCCCAACGTGCACTTCTGAACAGCGTGCATCATGGCTGGTTCTGCCCTTGGCCGTGTGGTAAAGAGTGGGTGCATCTAGAAGACTGTGCTTCTCCATAATTTCTCTAAAAGCCAGACCTCGCCACAACATGGTTAGGATTCCCTCCCCCCCCCACCCCGGTCCAAGTTCAGCTCTCTCCCTACATCTGGTTGTCTTCACAGCCTTGTGGCCACGCTAGGCGTCCTGATACAGGAGTTTATGAAGGAAGTCCTATTTTAAAATTATGGTTTCTTTGATCTGTTGTGTATTCTAAGTCATGGGTCCCATTCTTGCTCTTCTGTTTGGCAAGTTTCCTCCTGGCTATGGCAGCCCTTGCTTTCTGGGACATACCAGATTCTGTTTTGTTCACAGCAGTGGACTTTGACTTGGAGGATGAGAGATGATGCTGTTTATACGTTCAAGAACATTCTGCAGAAAGGGAGGGCTCTCCCTGCTCCATCTAGTGCCTCCCACCGAATACTGTTCAAAAAGCAGATTAAAGGGGCAAGAGCAAATCATAGCGTGCGCACACACACACACACACACACACACAGGAAGTGAAGTGGGATCAAAGCAGGAAAGAATTAAAAACAATATGTTTCCTGTCAATAAAAAGTCACATTTTCCCAGAACCCAGATGAAAAGAATTATTGCTCTTGATATGATGCGAAGTAGATACAAGACCCCAGCAATCTACCCTCCAAGACACATTGTGATTAGCCAACTGAAACAAAGTCTTAGTGGGTATTAAATTGTCATTGGTTTTAATTTTCTCATCTGCCTCCCTTGAAATAGATACTTGCAAGTTGGTGCTCTTGCAGACTTATTTCAGCAGAGTCCCACAGCTCCCAGAACCAAGCTGTCCTTCTGGAATGTCCTTCGCTACAGATTGGGATTCGAGTAAACATTTTTGGTACAGGGCTTTTTGATCTGTTAACACAGTTGCCATAATTATATCACTTCAAAGCCCAGACAAAAATCACAAGGCTGTCTTGGAAAAAAAAACCAAACCCACAATTAATTCTGAGTTGCTTTCAACTATATTGTAAGAGTTAAGGAATAAATGGAAACACAAACTAGGGAACAAACGAAATAGTGTAGGGGAGACAGAAAGCCGGATCAAACTAGATTTGTAGAATCAAAGGGGCAATTTTCTGCTCTTGGCAGTGGGCTGGTCGTCGCTCTCCTTTCAGGAGTCTCAATCTGCTCTTTCTGGGCTAGGCCTTCTTTGGACCGAAGATGACGGCGAACTTGGCAATCCCAGTCATCTTTCTTATTCAGTCTCAAAAGGAGCGTTCAGCGAGGCTAATTTTATAAATCAAAGAGGTAGATGAAAATATAGTAAGTACACGGCAAGTAGTCGGTTCCTTTCTAATTTTCATGTCCTCTAGAAAGACGCCTCCCTGAGTCGGCCAGTCCATTGAATGTCATGTGATTTTACTTTCTCCAGAAAAACCTATGGCTATCCCTAACTGAAGAGGCAAATGGCCTTTTACATAGAGGTAGGTCTGAAGACTCTGGGCACAGTCATGGCTATCCCGCATGTCAAGGCTCATCCTGGCTGCTGGCGGAGCGCTTAGAACGTTCTGTTCCATATCACGGTCAATGTAGTAGCCGCCGATTTGTGAATGGCCTTTGCTTTGTGTTCGGTGGGTCTCTGCCTAAACGCAGTCCTAATCATGCAGTATGCTCTTACTATGGTTTCTAGCTGCAGGATGTGCTGACTTTGGTTGAATCATTCCTCAGATCCTGCCCTGGGTCACGCTAGGTGGCTCCCTTAAGGGACCTGTTCTCACTGGCCATACTCCAGAGACTGATGTTAATTCTCCAGCAGCACAAAACCATGCATTAAGAAATAGAGTTTACTGGGGCCCCTGGGTGGCTCAGTTGGGTAAGCAGCCGACTCTTGATGTTGGCTCAGGTCATGATTCCAGGGTTGTGGGATCGAGCCCTGCATCGGGCTCCATGCTCAGCATGGAGTCTCCTGGTCTCTCTGCTTCTGCTCCACCCCCCTCAAATAAAATCTTAAGAAATAAAAAGGAAACCGACTTCACTGAGGACAGGAGGAACTGAGGAAGCCATGAAGTAGCAAGAGAAGGGTTCCCCCCCTCCACTAGCTCCTTGCCATCTTCCCACCATCCCAGGATGCTTTGCTGAGGTAGTTGGTGTCCCTGACCTTCTCATTCTGTTGTTTCGGTGCATGTGTGACTTTGTCAGCAGGGCATACACAGAGATGTAGGTGCTAACTCATCCTAGCTAAGTCATTGTAACCAAGGCCAGGTGGGGACCCGGGGTCGCTTTTAGACACTTCTGATAATCGCTTGTCGTACTGCCAGCCCTCAGATAGCGAATACCACAAGGCACTCATCCTCAGTTTCTTCAGCCGGCCAAAAAGGTGTCTTTCCGCCTCCCTAATTATATTGCCTTAGCCCTACCCAAAATTCATGCCTGTCCTCATCATTCCTTACTTAGAATGTTCCAGTAGCCTTGCAACCCGTCTTTCTGCCTGTGTTTCTTCTCCTGGATTACTCGCTAAATGCTTTTTTCTGTAGCCTAAATTTCTCTAAGGATTCTCCTCTCCATGGATACTAGTAGTATCCACCCCTGAATGCCTTTGGCACATGATACCCATCTCCTAGTGCAGAATGCCCAGCCCCCTGCCAAGTCTAGCTCCCGGAGGAATCTGGAAGCTCCAGAAGGTCTGCTCCCCCAGCCCCTGATGCTGTTCTGTCCTGCTCCTTGGGGCGCCGTGGTTTCTCCTGCCACTCTGCTGGGCACCGTCTTTCTCTGCAGTGGTTTGCAACAGAGAAGGGAAAGCTGTCTGACCCCTGTGGGTCCTGTTCTCTTAGACGGCTGTGTTCATATTCCTCCATTCTCACCTAAGGAGCGGCCGTGTGTCAGGCTGATCGTGCCCAGACAAGCATGTCGTGGCATGAGTTCTGTCCCAAGGTGCTCCTTACCAACACTCCACCCCACTCCCCATCGTAAACACACCCACATGCACACACTCCTCTGATGGAATGTTCCACACATTTTCCATGTGTGCCCCCAGACTAGTTTCGAACTCCCAGCAATGCCCAGGCTCCACATAGGTGTTCATTCCATTTCAGAAAGTTGGATTGTGTAACCTTCCTATTTCAATTATGTACACCGTGACTGAGTTCTCAGAGTGGCCCCTGAGATCCCGTGCAAAGCTCTCTTTCTTGCCTTATTTCCTCCCACCCTGGAAGCCCCCGTCCTCTAGATAACAATCTCATGGGTACCTTCCTTAATATGATTCTCACCCCTCCGAGCCTCTACAAAGCCTGTCCCCTTTCTTGGAGCAGACTGTCCTCAATCTGTCTCTTTGACAGATGTTTACTCAACCATCTAGGTACAGTTCCAAACTCACTTCTCTGTGAAGTGTTCTCTGATGGCTGTGGTTGCTTCCTCTCCCGTGGCTCCCGTGGGCACTCGCCCACACTGGAGGACTTGCCATTTGTGTGTTTGTTACCTGCAAGCAGAATCTTTCTCCCACAGTACACTGTCCTTCCCTTCCGGATGGGAAGACCTTGACTCACTCAGTTTTACATCTCAGTGGAGGGCAGAGAAAATCAGCAGGTGCTCGGTGCTCGGTGTTTATGAAAGGGTGGCGGAGCGTGAGAAGACCAGCTCGCCGTGATACCCACGTCTCCACGTACAAAGCACACCCACCTTATCATCGTGAATTTACTTCCCGTGAAGTTTTTTTTGCTTCTCTGGAGGATTGTTCGTTCTCTTTCCATTACTGGCTGAAGGGCTGCAGAGCCAACAGGGAGCTGGATGGCTCTGCTTAGAACTGTCAAAGGGGCGGTTCTCTTTCTGGTTGTAGGTTGATGATAAACATGGTGAATTCCAAAGTGTGGGGAAAAAGCAAAGGTAGGCTTGGGAGGAAGGAAATAGAAACGAAAAATGAATAAAGGATCACTTTTGGGAGGGGAAAAAGTGCTAGGAGAGCTTACGGTTTGGAGACACAGAGAGAGAGAGAGTAGTGGGTGGGCTGGAAGGGGATGAAGTGGGGGGTGCTGGGTGACAGAACTGAGCTGCTCTGCACAATTCTGCTGTCCCCTCTCAGTCTGAGGAAGGCAGTGCGGCACGGGGCGAGGCTCACTAGCAATGAATGAATCAGCCACTTGAAGGCCGTGAAGACTTTTTGGTCTTATATTAATATTAGCAAAACATCAGGAAACAAAGAAGCCCCATTAATTTGAATCCCACTAGTGTAGAATTTGTGGCCTTTTAAGGGGCGGCGATAAAATGTAGCTTTCTGCTCTATACAGAATTTACTATGTAAATTTATATTATAAATAATTAATCTACTTAAGAAAATCAACTGCTTTCGAGTACCCTCAAGGACTTTAGAGGCACTGATTACATAAAAACAATGATTAATCTCCTTCTTCAACAGTGAGCAAGTACGTTCTCTATAAACATCTATCAGCCGACGGTTGGTTAACACATTTTAAATTACAGATGTGTCTGTAACAGGACTGCATTCCTTGCAAGGTATTCAAATTTTTCTCCAAACATAGAATGATCTTCTACTCGGAGAACATCTCTTGGTTGATTTAGCCCATTCAGTGTTGAACACCTGTTGGATTCAAGGTCTTGTGCTACCAGTTGGGGCTATAAGAGAGCCAAACTCAGATCTTTTCACAGGTTCCTGAGAATATAGCAGAGAGTTTCAATGTATGCAAAAATACCTACAATACAAAAGCTGAACACCGAAAAGTTCCACCAGTGAGAGGTATGTAGGAGCTCTTTGGGAGTTTATAGGAGGCAAAGGTTTTATTCATTCACTCATTTCATTTCATTTGCTTATTCTCATCATTCTGGGGTTTTGCATTTCAGGGGCCATGCCGACGAAAAGTATAAGCTAGTCTGTACTCTCATGGAGTTCACAGTCTGGAGCAGGGGTGAGTAGATGAGACAGAAACATGTGACAGAGACAGACTGATAATGACTTAGTGCAGAAAGGGGTTGATCTACTGCCTGAACTAGGTGGGCCAGTCTCTTCAGCAGCAAGATAGACAGACAGATGAATAGATAGATAGAAGTTTAACTGGCGGAGGATAAAAGGTTTCCTCCAATTCCCCCAACCCCTGCAAGGAACAAAAGCCAAGCGAAGGGCAATCCCATAGAAGACTCCAGAAAACTGTTGTCATTGGAAAGGCTAAGTGATAAGGCAATGAGTAGAGCAGTGATTTAACAAAGCTGGAGAGAGATCATGAAATGGCTTAATTGTTATGATAAGGAGTGTGTCTTTTGCTTTGGGTTGTCACTCAACCAGATCCGAGAACAGTAGGATCTGAGGTGGTGCTGGGCTCCTGTCCAGCTACCCCACAGTGACAGAACTGTCTGTACCCAGCAAGCCATGAACACAAGTCATTTATTACCACACTTGCTTGAGTAACCAGTCACCCACCCATCGTTGGCTGTGGGGGTAAGGCCATTCGCTGAAAACCACAGAGGGGGCACCTCTTAGTTTCTCAACTGCTTTGATAGATTGAAGTAAACATTCACAGAATCCAAAGAACCATTCTTTTTCATAGTTCCCTTGGCTCACCAGATATTATTCCTTCCGGCCTGCTTTCCCTGGTGTGTGAGCACAAATATGGACTGGGAAGGGGTACTGTCCATGTCAGAGTCACTTATTGCCTCTGTGGGGAAATCCATTTCTCCCTGCGCCCGTTTATCCAGCCCCTGGCCTCGCCTCACAACAATACCAGCCTCGTTAACCTTAGTGGGTGCTCTTACGTGTAAAAATTCACGTGTGTTTGGCAACACGTGGCGATCGCGTCTTGTGAAAGTTTACAGTCAGGAAGAAGAAATGCTGGTGTGCGTGAGAATAGAGAGAAACCCTGGGGAAGAAGTGGAACAGCTGTCTATTTTAAACAAAGTGAGGAGAAGGAAGAGGGGCAAGGGGGATGGGAGGATAAAGCATGGCAGGGACACATGGCAAGCCTGCCGCCCAGGGAAAAACGGAATAAGGTTGGAACAGACAAAAGAGCAACAAGAGGGGAAAAGATGAATGTGTAGAACACCAGGGAGGTTTCTTTACCCTTCTGCCTGCTTCTGCCCTGTGTTCTGCCTTTCATCCCCGCATGCTTTCGCTTGTTACTTATATTGAAGGTTATCGTCAACCAGTCCTTCTTTCCCAAAATAATGTTTCTTCTGAAGGTGGTCGGTGCTGAGATTCTTTGCTCCCTTGGGCAGCCTGTTCTATTCCAGCGAAGTCTATGTGATTTGCGCTGCGTGTCATGGAGGCTGGGTGGCACAGGTGCTGGCTTCCCACATTTTCCAGGCAAGTGACTTGATGAACAGAGTCACCAGCCGATGTAGCTCTAGATTTCTGTAGACGACATTTATTATTTTTGTTGGGAGGTTTCAGTAATGGAAAACATTTGGGAAGGTTCTTGGCTGCCTTCTGAACATGTCCATTTTACAGATGTAGTAGAGTTTCTTGGACATACAGGGCCTCCTAGTTCTGGAGATAGAAAGCTCTGTGTTGGCTATATTCTTGCTGTAATCCTTTAATACTCAGCAGGTGCTCGTAATGTGGGTACATATAAAAGCAAGTCCTTCCTTTATAGACTGCCCTGCAGCATGGAGTCCATGCATTTCTTGTGCCATTTTAATTTTCTAAGCTCGTTGGCTATTTATCAAGTCTAGAAAGGGTAAACTATGGAGCCAGTTAAGTTTGGGGCAAAACCCAGCAGGATAATTTATTAATCTACTCACTTGTGTTTTGTGTTTTTCTGCTGCATAAATGGCAAGAGTTATTTTTCTTTTTGCCACCCCAAGAACCATACCTTTCCAGTCCCATGCCTGCCCTTCCAAAAGCCACATGGATGTACGTGTGTCCATCACATTGGGTTGCCATAAGCATTCTGTTGCATCAACTAATCTCAGTTGCATATATGCAAGTGGGAAAATAATCTCTTATTTGCAGAATGCATCTATCAGAACCCACCTAGCACCACTGCTCCCCAAGGCTTAGGGAAGCAGAATCTCTTTCCCAAATGTGGAAGCAGTTTTACCTGTGAATTCCCTCCAGCACAAGCCTCCTTCAGTTTCCTTATACTCTCCAAATAGCCTGTAGGCGGAGTAATCCCCTGGGTGTTTTGCAGCCTCTGGTTTTGGCTCTGTTAACTGAAACCAATTGTAAACACCTTAAACTTTGGAACCTAGACTTAGAACATAGGCTTCTTAGAATAGGGGGAAGATGAAACATCTCTCTTTAATTTCTGTAGCAGAAACAACCAAACATAAATATCTCAGTACAGTATCTTGACACAAAAAGAAAGAGGAAAGTAGTAGAAGAAAGGTTCTACATAAATTATATAAGGAACCATGTGCATAAACTATAAAGCTATATAAATATACAACTGTGTATAAATATTGAACAATGAATAGTAATAAACTACACATTCATACAATTACATGAATGAATCTTAAAACTATAATAAAGCCTTTTTTTAAATGAAAAAGCATAAAATAGGGACTGACTAAATGGCTCAGCACCATGCTAGGCACCATGAAAGATTAAAAAAAAAAACAGTAATAACAACCTTGAAGATATGAACTCTGCATAATTGGTGGAAATGAGACTGACAATATGAAAATTACTAGGAGATGATATATAATAGCCTATCAGGGGTGTATGTTCCAGGTGTGGAGTATGTTCCACGCAGCAGGTCAGAGTTGTGTGAGGAAACTCCAGGAGGTGAGCTTTTTAAATTCATTCAAGAAAGGAAATGATAAAGTGATAAATCTGAAAGCTTTTTCTCCAGGATCAGGAATAAGGCAGGAATGTCCACTCTTGCCACTTATATTTAACATAGTACTGGAAGTTGTAGCCAGAGCAATTAGGCAAGAAAAAGAAATTTATTTCTTCTAAGGCATCGAAATTGGTAAGGAAGAAGTAAAACTGTCACGATTTGCAGATGACACATTATATATAGAAAACCCTAAAGATCCCATCAAAAAACTGTTAGAACTCATAAACAAGTTCAGTGAAGTTGCAGGATACAAAATCTACACACAGAAATCTGTGGGATTTCTCTACCCTAACACCAAACTATCAGAAAGAGAAGTTGAAAAAAAATCCCATTTACAATTGTATCAAGAAGAATGAAATATACCTAGGAATAAATTGAAGAAGGAGGTGAAAGAACTATATATTGAAAACTACAAGACATTAATCAATGAAATTAAAGAAGATGCAAATAAATAGAAAGGTATCCCATGAAGTGGAAGAATCAATATTGTTAAAGTGTTTATACTACCCAAAGCAATCTACAGATTCAACATAATCCCTATCAAAATTTCAGTAGTATTTTTCACAGAACTAGAACAGACATTCCTAAAATTTGCATGGAATCACAAAAGACCCTGAATGGCCAAAGCAATCTTGAGAAAGAAGATCAAAATCAGAGGCATCATGTTCCCTGACTTGAAACTATATTATAAAGCTATAGTGATTAAGACAGTATGGTATTGGCATAAAAACAGACTCAGTGGAACAGAACAGAGCCCAGGAATAAACCCACCCATATATGGCCAATTAATTTACAACAAAGTAGCCAAGAACATACAATGAGGAAAGGACAGTGTCTTTAATAAATGGTGTTGGGAAAATTGGACAGCCACACTTAACACAATGAAACTGGATCAGTATCTTACACCATACTCAAAAATTAACTCAAAATGGATTAAACACTTGAATGTAAAATCTGAAACCATAAAACTCTGAGAAGAAAACCTAGGCATCATGTTAACTTAGTCTCCTTGACATAGTTCTCAGGGATGAATTTTTGAATCTGACACCAAAAATGAAAGTAACAAAAGCCAATTAAGTATGTAGGACTAAATCAAGCTAAAAATCTTCTGTAAAGCAGAGGGAAACTTCAACAAAAAGAAAAGACAACCTACTGAATGGAAGAAAATAATTGCAAGTCATATATCTGAGAAGGAGCCAATATCTTAAATATATAATTCAGTCGCATACAATTCAACAGCAAAAAAATCAAACAATCCAATTTACAAATGGGCAGATTAGAATAAATATTTTTCTGAAGAAGATGTACAAGTGGTGGGCAACAGACATGAAAGTTCGCTCAACATCACTCAGCATCAGGAAAATGCAAATGAAAACCACAAGGGTGTATCACCTCACACCGGTCAGAATGGCTGGAATCAAGACAAGACATGAGAAATGTTGGCAAGGGTGTGGAGAATAGGGAACCCTTGTCCACTGTTGGGGGAATGGAAATTGGTGCAACCACTGTGGAAAACAGTATGGGGGTTCCTCAAAACATTAAAAGTAGAACTGATCCAGCAATTCCACTTCAGGGTATTTATCCAAAGAAAACAAAAACACTAATTTGAAAAGATATATGCACCCCCATATTCATTATAGCATTATTTACAATAGCCAAGATATGAAAACAACAGAAGTATCCATCAGTAGATGAATGGATAAAGAAATCGTGGTGTGTATGGACATATATATACATGACATAAAGAAGAAAGAAATGTTTCCATTTGCAACAACATGGATGGATCTGGAGAGTATAATGATTCCACTCATATGTGGAATTTAAGAAACAAAACAAATGGGCAAAGAAAAAAAGAGACAAACCAAATAACAGACGCTTAACTAGAGGGAACAAACTGATGGTTTCCAGAGGGGAGGTGGGTGGGGGATGGGTGAAATAGTTGATGGGGATTAAGGAGGGCGCTTGCTCTGATGAGCAGTGGGTGTTGTCTGGAAGTGTGAATTACTATATTGTACACCTGAAACTAATATAACACTGTGTGTTAATTATACTTGATGTTTAAGAAAATAAATAAAAATTTTAAAAAACTTAATTGATAAAAATGATTAACAGTCGGCCCTAGAAGACATTCTAAAGTGACTGTTTGTTGTTATTTGAGGCTGGGGGGTAGTGCTAATTGCCTTTAAGTATATGAGTAAGAATGATCCATTCACCAAATTTTGCAAAGTGCTTAGTGAAAGCAAATGTATTTAAAGTAATCACATAAAAGAACCATTAAACAGACAAGAACATTTGGGAACCATTGGAATATGTGGCCTTCGTTATCTTCAAGAAGAGCATAGGAAATCATTATAAATGTATGTACGTATATATATGTATGTATGATCTGCTCCGGAGAGCAGAAAAGTGAGGTGATATCTAGGTTCTTTTAAAAGCCATGTTATGAATTCTTACTCATTAAGGAATTGGATAATGTATCTGAAATGCCAACCCGAATTCCTGTAATAGAAAGAGTACTCAAATAATATTAGTCATCTTGTCACCAGCTCTAGATATGAATCCATTCATTCCAAAATTTATGTGTATGCACTGTCCTAGCTTCTAGGGATGAATCATTGAACAAGACATTGTACCAGCACTCCTTGCATTAGTGAAGGAGACATATTGAAAAAAGTAAACATATGGATAAAATACTTACAATTTGTTAGTTGTGGGGAAACCAGATAAGGAAGAGAAACATAGAATGTATGAGAGGGGAGTGGGAACAGCTACTTCAGAAAGATCTTTAATTCCTTTACAAATAATATGATCTGAGTTTTGGAGTTTTGTAAAAACCCCTTGCCTCCTGTATAACATGAACAGATCTGACAAGGGCAAGGGTCCTTAAGACGCTGTTCTAGAGATCGAGGCGAGAGGATGGCCATCAGAACCACGGTGAGAGTTCTGAGATGGGTTTTGGAGACGGTATTGACAGGATCTGCTGAAATTTGGACGGAAGGGAGAGAGTTGAGGGAAGGAGTTTTACCCCACGGGCAAGAGGGTGCCATAAACACAGATGAGAAATTACGAGGTGGAAAAAGTCTATGAGGGATGTGGGATGAGTAACTGAGTATTGGGCCCTGCTGGGGCTGTGGTACCTAGAAGACGTTCTAGTTGTGTTATCAAAATAGAAGAAAGGTGTCCTGTGGATTTAGAGAAGAGAACATGTGCATAGTTATTTATGAAACGCTTGTCGACATATGAAAAACTGAACATGATCTATTTAAGGACCAAGACAACGCAGAGTTAACCTTTCCCAGAAATGATCAGGAAGGGTTTCTTGTCTTGCATGCTCTATGACCATGTAGCTAGGGCTTTCTGCACGAATATACAAAGTTCGAGACTACAGCCAGAGCTCACCTTACTGCCAGTAGCAAGGCTGGCTGATCTGTGATAATTTCAAGTAGCTCTTGGTGAATGACCATAGTCAATGGTGTTTTCATCCTGGAAAAAAACATTATTCTGCTCTTTGCTTGTGTTGAATTTTAACATGCAGAGCCCAGCATGAATTCATAACTTCAGTCCAACTCAATTTCTTTCTGGGACAAATAAGCTCACATATTAAAAGTTTTATTTGACATTTGGCTTGCCTTCAGTTATTAGACAGAAAAATTAACGAAATCTCCAAGTCTGAATTGTACCTCGGATCAAGTCGGTCACTGGGAATGGAAGATTAGATGTATTGAATTTGTAGCAGCTGAAGAGACTGGTTATGTTTTCCTTTGTCTCAAAGGCTTTCAGGTCATTTCCTTGAGCAAAATCAACCAGATAAGCACTTTGGATATCTTTTGAAGGACTTTTTATGAGTAGGGTTTTTTTTTTTTTTTTAAGGTTCATTAAGCCAACATTGTAGTCACACATCCATATTTTAAATTTTTTCTTTCCTTTTTAGGTTTCATGCACAATTTGGTAGGTGAACACAAATTATTCAAGTGCTATTTCCATGTGAAACTCTAATACCAAAAACTGGTTGGAGCTGAAAGGACTTCCATGAATTAGTAATAAGCACAGGGAGGTGATGATAAAGTGTATCCAAACTGCCACCAATCTTTTCTAGATATGAATACATATCTAGGGACAAGGAAACATAATATTCTTGTTGTACAGGTAAAAGAGTTTGAATATTTCAGGTCATGTCTAATCTGTGTTCTAAAGGTCCTTTGGCACCTTAAGTAAGTACCAAAACTGGGTCATTCTCATGACATTCCAGAAAGGTAGGGACTGTCCTCACTGTTGACAGATGAAAATATTGACATTTGAGAAAGATTAAGTAGTCTGCCAAGGAAGTGGGTCGAGCAGGATTTCAATCCAGATCTTCCTTTCTCTACAGCTCTTCTGCCTTCTCTACATCATGGTATTGAGGAGATCAGGTGTCAGAATCAGCCCATAGAATTGGATATAACCCACGGGGAGAATGAAGAATGGTACTACAGTGAGAGCTTTGGAAAGCCCAGCATTTTTTCTGGGTTTGGGATTTCCTTGTAGGGGTGGGAGCTGGAAGCTCACTGTCCCCAGCACCAATTGGTGACCCCAGCAGCCTGAGACAGCACTGTCACAGGGTTTGAAGGTAAGGGGGGGAGGTGGCTAGTGAGATGGGAGGCACCTGTTGATTCCCAGTGTACCCTTTCATAGAAGTTACTGAAGAAGTTATTCTAGAAAAATGAGAGAGAAAACCCAGAAAGAAGAAACCCTGAGTTCCAAGACGTATGAAGGATCTTGCTGGCCTTGGGCCATTCAAAAACTTGGGGACTTATGGAGTGAGTTCTTGGTGGCAGCCCCTGCTGTTGCTTGGCCTGAATTCGGAGGTGGGCAACTCCACTTGTGGTTCTCTTCTGCCAAACCCAGGTAAGGAGAATCATCACCAAGTTTCTCTAAGCGACAGGACCTGGCGTGGTTCCTCACAGTCACCTAGATAGCTAACTCTTGCAGAGGTCTTGCTACTGTAGTACTGTCTTTGAGAAGGCTGAGGTCTTGCCCTCTTGGAAAACTTGTGACTTGGGCTCCCTTCCCAGGTGTGTCATTTCTCGTTAGCTCCAACCATTACACCCTTGGTCAGAACATGCCGTTTCAGTCTTCATGGTCCTGACCTCAGGTTGCAAAATGGTATTGTTAGGTGAACCCTGAGCAGTGAACACGCCTCACCTACTGCTTTGTATTTAGAAAAAATGTTAAGCTGCAAATATTGAGAAACTGAGAGAGTTAATGTAAGATGTTGGATTTGTACTTATCTTAAACACTCAGGAAATCTGGCAATATTGGGCCTCCAGACCTTGGGGCAACAGCTAGCTCGAGATGAGTTGGGTCAGCTTCCCTCAGGTGGGACGGATGCTTCTCAGTTACCATGACTACCTGCTGTCTCCCAATGTCACCCTTGCCATGTCCCACCCAAAGGGATTTACTCATTTGTTTCAGGCTGGGCTCCTGTAGGTATCTGAGTTTATAGCCTCTACCCAGACCTTCGAACCACAAAGCCCAGTTTATTAGTCTCCCCCTGCTGGGTAAGGAAACTCCCAGTTTGGGATATGAAGATTCCTCTTTTTGAAAAGGTTGAGAGAAGAGGGAAAACAACATGCAAGTTAATTGTTCCCTAATCCTGCCACGTAACAATGGGAAACACTTTGCTTAGAAAAGATGGAACGTGGGCCTATGGATCCATGACTCAATCAGGATTTGAATTCAGGACTTTTTGCCTCCACGTCCAAATGTATTTCCTTACACACTGAACATGAGCATTATGAAATAAACCAGAAGTTAACATTTTTCCCCCAAAAGAGATTTTATTGATTCTATCTCTACTTCACCTCAGAGAAATTCAAATGATCACTTGCCCAAAGATTGAGCAGATTGTCATTGCTTAATTGTGTTCTATTTAGGTTTTTCTAACTTCTCACTTGCAAACCAAATTATAATGTATTGTACAAATATTTTCATTATTTGTAGCCAATTGATTATGTGCCAGATGTCTGGGATCTGAAGACTATATATATATATATATATGTATATGCTGTGATGTATGTTATCTATATAATATCTATTATCTGTACCACGAACACACACACATTTCCCTTGGTTGACGTTTCTTTCCCAAGCAGGTGTCTTCCATTAAAATGATCAATAGCTCGAATAGAACCAGATGTCTATTAAAAGCTATAGCATTAGCCAGAGATTTTACTCATTAAAAACTAATGACAAAGATTTATAGACTTTTCTGTTGTTAGGTTTGGTTTTATGGCCAAATTGTAGGAGTTTTAAGATCTTCTAGTATTTTCAATTTTATTTGATAATGACACAAATCTGCTGTTTGTTAAAATAAGGCATAAGCAGGGGCGCCTGGGTGGCACAGTCGTTGAGCGCCTGCCTTCGGCTCAGGGCGTGATCCCGGGGTTCTGGGATCCAGCCCCACATCAGGCTCTTCCGCTGGGAGCCTGCTTCTTCCTCTCCCATTCCCCCTGCTTGTGTTCCCTCTCTCGCTGGCTGTCTCTATCTCTGTCAAATTAATAAATAAAATCTTTAAAAAAAAAAAATAAGGCATAAGCAAAACTGAAAATTTCATACTATTAAAAAATCTATGTATCCCCGGAATTGCATTTGAGAAATTGCAAAACTTAAAAGTTCATACTATTAAAAAATCTATGTATCCCCGGAATTGCATTTGAGAAATTGCAAAACTTAAAAGTTCATACTATTAAAAAATCTATGTATCCCCGGAATTGCATTTGAGAAATTGAGAAATTTGAGAAAGCCAGTCCTTTTAATCATTTCACGAAACAGTGTATTGAAACATCTCCTTAGGCAAGATGCTGTGAGGGTGATCATAAAAAGTAAATTAAATAGATTCTCTTAGAGCTTACATTTTAAAGGCATCCATGAATCGAGACAAAGGCACGGAATATCAAGAATTATAGAAGTATCAAATGTCATGCAAATCATGTGGTGTGTGTGTGAGGAGGTAGGTGTGGGGTGATCCTTGTTTGGGTGGAGATGATCATATTCGTGTACATGAAAGATTCCTTCCAGAAAGATTCCTTCTCAGCTAGCAGTCACACCAACCTAAGGGACCTAAAAATAGGTTCTCCACAGTAAAGCCTTAACAAACTCCCAACTACAGTGAGTTCTCGGAATGCTAGAATTATTTGTGGAAAATTGACATTCTAAGATAAAGGTTACAGTACTAGCATTTTTATTTTAGTAATTTTGGAGATAATTCTAAAATGAGTGCTATGCTTTTCTGTTTTATTACAGAGACTATGGTGTGCATAATTTAAAGTTTTCTTGATCATGCAAGATCATCATCTGTGATGGTAAATTTTGTGTGTCAGCTGTCAGGATGGTTGGCCAAACATTATTCTGGATGTGTCTGTGAGGGTGTTTGTGGATGAAATTCACATTTGAAGTGGTAGTCTGAATAAAGCAGACTGCCCTCCCTGATGTGGGTGGGCCTCATCCAATCAGTTGAAGGCCTGAATAAGAACAAGGCTAAGTGAGAACTTCTCCTGCCAGACTTCCTTAAGCTGGTACATCAGTCTTTTCCTGCCCCTGGATGCCAACTGAAATATTGACTCTTTTTGGGTCTCAAGCTTTCTGGCTCTTGGAATAGAACTTACACCATCAGCCCTTCTGGGTCTCTAGCTTGCTGACTAATGATCTTGGGACTTCTCAGCCTCCATAATTGTATGAGCCAATTCCTTATAATGAACTCCGTGTGTGTGTGTGTGTGTGTGTGTGCGCGCGCGCACGCGTGTGCGCACGCGTCTTGTTCTTTTTCTCTGGAGAACCCCAACTAATACACCATCAGAACACATATTAGCATCATTTAGAATTCAAGGGTGACGTGAGGGATTATTTGAGTATGAAAGACCACTTATCACATGCCGTGTTTTTTTAAGTTCTCACATTGTATGAGTCTGAATGTATGCTGCTTTGTTTATAAATTCACCATGAGGTCGTTTTTCAAGAAATCAATTGTTATTTCTCCTGTTCTTGCTGTTTTCACTTGATCAGACTCAATACATCTTTCCATAGTCTTTCTTTTAAAAGATTTTATTTATGGGGCGCCTGGGTGGCACAGCGGTTAAGCGCCTGCCTTCGGCTCAGGGCGTGATCCTGGCGTTGTGGGATCGAGCCCCACATCAGGCTCCTCTGCTGTAAGCCTGCTTCTCCCTCTCCCACTCCCCCTGCTTGTGTTCCCTCTCTCGCTGGCTGTCTCTATCTCTGTCAAATAAATAAATAAAATCTTTAAAAAAATAAAATAAAATAAAAGATTTTATTTGTTCATTTGAGATAGAGAGAACACACAAGTAAGGAGAGGGGCAGAGCGAGAGGGAGAAGCAGACTCCCCCCTGAGCAGGGAGTCTGACATGGGGCTTGATCATGACCTGAGCTGAAAGCAGATGCCCAACCAACTGAGCCACCCAGGCACACCATCTTTCTTTATTCTTATTTTAAGATTTTGATACGTGGTGGGTCAGGAAATCAGACAATCAGGATTACTGGCAACCTGAAGGCTTGCTTATGGATAACCAGCCCAGGCTTTTGGACATTGACTTTTGACTCCTTAGGGCTATAGTTTGTTTTTAGTCTTTAGCTAAATTCTGGAAAGATGGGCTGCTTGGTTAAGAGGGGGCTATATAACTGAGTTCTTATGTGTGTTTGGTTATTGCAATATAATAATTAATACTGCCCCAGTTCTAAAAATATTAAAGCATAAATGTGCACAGGGAAAAATGAGTAAAAGGAAGCTTGAGGCCTGAATCCATCTTTCACCTGTGACTCAAATCAGTTTGGTAGGATTTGGAGGAAATGTCAGGTGCATCTGAGACCCTTGAGTTTTCCACAGAAGAGAATAAATACTGGGGTCGGTTGGTGCTGTGGACTGAATGTTTGTGTCCTCTCAAAATTCATATGTTGAAGACCTCATCCCCAGTGTGATGGTATTTGGAGAGGTGGGGGCTAATTGGAGAAAATTAGGTCACAAAAGTAGAGCCCTCATGAAAGGGATTGATGCCCATAACAGAAAAAAAAAATGAGAGGATTTTTCTCTTTGCCATGTGAGCAAGAAGGTATCTCCAAACACAGGTCGTGCTCTCTCACCGGGAACCATATCAGCCAGCATCTTGATTTCTTTTTTTTTTTTTTTTAAAGATTTTATTTATTTATTTGACAGAGATAGAGACAGTCAGCGAGAGAGGGAACACAAGCAGGGGGAGTGGGAGAGGAAGAAGCAGGCTCATAGCAGAGGAGCCTGATGTGGGGCTCGATCCCATAACACCGGGATCACGCCCTGAGCCGAAGGCAGACCCTTAACTGCTGTGCCACCCAGGCGCCCCAGCATCTTGATTTCTGACTTGCCAGTCTCCAGAAGTGTGAGAAATAAATGTTCTCTTTTCTGCTTAAGCTCATCAGTCCTCAGCGTTGGTTATAGAAGCCTGAGCTGATTAAGACAAGTGGGGAACGTTAAAAATTGAGCTACCCTGGGGCGCCTGGGTAGCGCAGTCGTTAAGCGTCTGCCTTCGGCTCAGGGCGTGATCCCGGCGTTCTGGGATCGAGTCCCACATCGGGCTCCTCCTCTGGGAGCGTGCTTCTTTCTCTCCCACTCCCCTGCTGTGTTCCCTCTCTCGCTGGCTGTCTCTCTGTCACATAAATAAATAAAATCTTAAAAAAAAAAAACTGAGCTACCCTATGATCCAGCAATTGCACCACTGGGTGTTTACCCCAAAGATACAGACGTAGTGAAGAGAAGGGCCATGTGCACTCCAATGTTCATAGCAGCATTGTCCACAATAGCTAAATCATGGAAGGAGCTGAGATACCCTTCAACAGATGACTGGATTAAGAAGATGTGGTCCATATATACAATGGAATATTACTCAGCTATCAAAAAGAACGAGTTCTCAACATTTGCTGCAACATGGACGGCACTGGAGGAGATAATGCTAAGTGAAATAAGTCAAGCAGAGAAAGACAATTATTTTTTTTTAATGATTTTTTATTATATTATATTTAGTCACCATACAGTACATCCCGGTTTCGATGTAGGCTTCGATGATTCATTAGTTATATAACACCCAGTGCACCATGCAATCGTGCCTCCTTACTACCCATCACCGGTCTATCCCATTCCCCACCCTCACTCCTCTGAAGTCCTCAGTTTGTTTCTCACTAGTCCATAGTCTCTCATGTTTCATTCCCCCCTTCTGATTACTTTCTTTCTTTATCCCTTTCTTCCCCTACTGATCATCCTAGTTCTTATGTTCCATAGAGGAGAGAAATCATATGATAGTTTCTTTCTCTGCTTGACTTATTTCTTAGCATTATCTCCTCCAGTGCTGTCCATGTTGTAGCAAATGTTGAGAACTCGTTCTTTCTGATAGCTGAGTAATATTCCATTGTATATATGGACCACAACTTCTTAATCCAGTCATCTGTTGAAGGGCATCTCGGCTCCTTCCACGTACGCTATTGTGGACATTGCTGCTATGAACATTGGGGTGCATATGGCCCTTCTCTTCACTCACGGAGAAAGACAATTATTATATGGTATCTCTCATTTTATGGAACATAAGAACTAGGAAGATCAGTAGGGTAAGAAAGGAATAAAAGTGGGGAGGTAATCAGAAAGGAGAAGACTCATGAAGACTATGGACTCACTGGCTAAACGTGCTCAGAGGGGGAGGAAGGGAATGGGAGGCTGGTGATAGTGAGGAGGGCACGTAACGCATGGTTCACTAGTGCGCAACTTGAATGCTCGACTTATCAAAAACCCGGGATGTACTGTATGGTGACTAACATTATAATAAAAAATATTATGAAAAAAAGACAAGTGGGGAACGGAAAGAGGAACAGAGTAAGGGAGTCAGAGTGGCAGGAGAAGGCTCATTACTCCAAAGTGGATGGACAAGAGTTGAACTATCTTGGCTCCTTGAGGCAAAGATGTGTGGTATGTGGGAGGTGGGGAGAGGAGGATGGAGTGGCTCCCCTTGCAGATACCAGTGAATCACTATGGTATATATAATAGGTGTCCCACCTGCTTTCTGTATAAGTTGCTTTGAGGGCTGTCAAATCACTCTGATGTCCCTTCCTAGTAATTCACTTAATACATTGACAAATAAAGAACCACGCTGTGAATTGTGGGTGCTTATTAGCCTCTAGGTTTTTCGTTTTTCCTAAGCAGCAACTTTTAATTTATGATAAATTCAACATTAACACTTATTGGGCTCCTTCCATGTACCAGATGCTGTGTCCTGGGAGATGACTCACATTTCGGGAAGCGCTGGTCTAGTGGGGACGGGCTCAAGGAGGTTCGCGTGCCTAAGTGTTCTGTTTCTTCCTTTTACTGTATTTTCAAAGTTGCGTTTATGATGTAAGCCTCACCCAGCAAAGAGTACCTGAAAGCTGCCCTTCATGGTCTCAGACACAACCACTCCTCAGCACTGACCACTACCATCCTGTGATTGCCTTCCTAGAATTCATATAAATAGAAGCATGATTTTTATACATGGATCACACTTAGAATTGTTCTGTCACTTGGTTTTGTTTAATGGCAAGTGTTGGTGATCGCCCCATTTCTTTACAAAGAAGTCTTTTCATCCTTTTAAAAAATGTTACAGGGTGCTCTTTGGTGGGCATTTTCCCCTACAGTATATCATGCTACAGGGAACACTGTTGTCATATATCTTTGTACATACATGCAAATCTTTTTAAAGAATAGATTCCTATTAGTGGATGCAAGTGAAAAGTTGCTTATTTAACATTTTGGTGGACGTTCAAACTGATTTTCAGAGAGAGGAGGTTGGATGTGGGCTCAGGCCGTGAAACATGGAGTGCCAAATGCCCGACATGCGATGCTGAAAATCTTCTCCTTCCTGGGTGCATTCAGCTTGCTCCCAAGCTT
>NW_024426663.1:75450419-75607831 GCF_017311325.1 Ursus maritimus | reverse complement strand
GCTTTTAACAGAAATTTTACATCATTTCGGATTTTCCCCTAAAACCTGTCTTTTTATTTTATGTCCCTCACAGGATTTGGATCTTTTTTTTTTAATTTTTTTTATTATATTATGTTAGTCACCATACAGTACATCCCCGGTTTCCGATGTAAGGCTCGATGATTCATTAGTTGTGTATAACACCCAGTGCTCCATGCAATACGTGCCCTCCTTACTACCCATCACCGGCGTATCCCATTCCCCCACCCCCCTCCCCTCTGAAGTCCTCAGTTTGTTTCTCATAGTCCATAGTCTCTCATGTTTCATTCCCCCTTCTGATTACCCCCCTTTCTTTATCCCTTTCTTCCCCTACCGATCTTCCTAGTTCTTATGTTCCATAGCTGAGAGAAATCATATGATAGTTGTCTTTCTCTGCTTGACTTATTTCACTTAGCATTATCTCCTCCAGTGCCGTCCATGTTGCAGCAAATGTTGAGAAATCGTTCTTTCTGATAGCTGAGTAATATTCCATTGTATATATGGACCACAACTTCTTAATCCAGTCATCTGTTGAAGGGCATCTCGGCTCCTTCCACGATTTAGCTATTGTGGACATTGCTGCTATGAACATTGGGGTGCATATGGCCCTTCTCTTCACTACGGAGAAAGACAATTATTATATGGTATCTCTCATTTATGGAACATAAGAACTAGGAAGATCAGTAGGGGAAGAAAGGAATAAAGAAAGTGGGGGTAATCAGAAGGGGGAATGAAGCATGAGAGACTATGGACTCTGAGAAGCAAACTGGTGGCTCCAGAGGGGAAGGGGGGGGAATGGGATAGGCTGGTGATGAGTAGTAAGGAGGGCACGTATTGCATGGTGCACTGGGTGTTATACGCAACTAATGAATCATCGAACTTTACATCAAAAACCAGGGATGTACTGTATGGTGACTAACATAATATAATAAAAAAATATTATGAAAAAAAAAGACAAGTGGGGAACGGAAAGAGGAACAGAGTAAGGGAGTCAGAGTGGCAGGGAGAAGGCTCATTACTCCAAAGTGGATGGACAAAGATTGAACTATCTTGGCTCCTTGGGGGCAAAGATGTGTGGTATGTGTGGGGAGTGGGGAGAGGAGGATGGGAGTGGCTCCCCCTTGCAGATACCAGTGAATCACTATGGTATATATAATAGGTGTCCCACCTGCTTTCTGTATAAGGTGCTTTGAGGGGCTGTCAAATCACTCTGATGTCCCTTCCTAGTAATTCACTTAATACATTGACAAATAAAGAAACCACGCTGTGAATTGTGGGTGCTTGCATAGCCTCTAGGTTTTTCGTTTTTTCCTAAAGCAGCAACTTTTAATTTATGAAATTAATTCAACATTAACACTTATTGGGCTCCTTCCATGTACCAGATGCTGTGTCCTGGGAGATGACTCAGCATTTCGGGAAGCGCTGGTCTAGTGGGGACGGGGCTCAAGGAGGTTCGCGTGCCTAAGTGTTCTGTTTCTTCCTTTTTACTGTATTTTCAAAGTTGCGTTTATGATGTAAGCCTCACCCAGCAAAGAGTACCTGAAAGCTGCCCTTCATGGTCTCAGACACAACCACTCCTCAGCACTGACCACTACCATCCTGTGATTGCCTTCCTAGGAATTCATATAAATAGAAGCATGATTTTTTATACATGGGATCACACTTAGGAATTGTTCTGTCACTTGGTTTTGTTTAATGGCAAGTGTTGGTGATCGCCCCATTTCTTTACAAAGAAGTCTTTTTCATCCTTTTAAAAAATGTTACAGGGTGCTCTTTGGTGGGCATTTTTCCCCTACAGTATATCATGCTACAGGGAACACTGTTGTACATATATCTTTGTACATACATGCAAATCTTTTTAAAGAATAGATTCCTATTAGTGGATGCAAGTGAAAAGTTGCTTATTTAACATTTTGGTGGACGTTACCAAACTGATTTTCAGAGAGAGGAGGTTGGATGTGGGCTCAGGCCGTGAAACATGGAGTGCCAAATGCCCGACATGCCGATGCTGAAAATCTTCTCCTTCCTGGGTGCATTCAGCTTGCTCCAAGCTTCCCCCGTGAACAGGTACTGGAATAGGGTTGTAGAGAATGATTACCTGTGGAGAAACCTGTGTCTGAAGAAATAGGGCTTCTAGAAGTTCTGCCGGTGTCTGGGCTCACAGACATGGAAGCAGTCCTTCCTCAAACAAGCAAAGCAGGGGTATCGGGTGGCATTGGCACAGCCAGAGGACTTTATCTTCAAAGAAGCAACCAGAAACCTCACACTCTTAGGACCTATGGCTTCTCTGTCAGGAAATCACCACACTGTGGGTGGTGTGGGTGGACTAGAGAAGTCTGTCATTTGTACGGTGCCATCAAACACATGCTTTATGCCTGGGACATAGGGGAGGGGAAACCAGTCACCACATCCCTGAGGACGTTCGAGCAGCCCAGTGGGACGTCCCCATGGCAAAGAACTCAAGTCTTCTGCCAACAGCCAACACCAGCTTGCAGTCATGTGAGTCAGCCATCTTGGAAAGTAATCTTCAGTCCTTCAGATTATTGCAGTCAACATTGCTGCAACCTCATGAGGAACCCTACACCAGAGGCACTCCATGAATCGACTCCTGCATTTTGGACCAACAGACGCCATGTGAGGTAAGTGTTTATTGCTTTGAGCTGCTATGGTGTTCCTTTGTAGCAATGGAGAACAGTTCTTAGCATGTGGAAGCAGGGTGCTGCCATAACAAAAATTTAAGATGCAGAAGCAGCTTTGGAACCAGGCCATGGGAAGAAGCTGGAAAAGCTCTGAGGAGTTTTGGACCTTGAAGAGAGACTGTTAGCAGAGACCTAATGACTTGCCATGAGGCTGCCGGCCAAGACTTAAAGGAAAGTGTACAAAATGTTATTGGACACCGGAGGAAATGGGGCCCTTGTTAACAGAGCTGCAGAATGCTTAGCAACATTGTCACCTGGAGTAATGTGGAAACCAGCAAATATATCTACTGAATTGAGTGATCTTGCTAAGGAGAATTCCAGGCAGGATGCTGAAGGCTGGCTGCTTCTTGCTGCTTATCGTAAAACAGAGGAGAAGAGGGAGAGGATGAAGGTAGGACTGTCAGTTAAAAGAGAGCCAAGGATTACTGCTTCTGAAAATTTACAAACTTTCAAGGTGGCAAATGATGCTAGAATTCAAGAGGTGGACTCGAAGCAAGATCAGTTCAGGGCAGTGTCCATGAACCATGCTATAAAGGTGAAACTAGAGGGATGACTGGATGAATGATTTATTTATTTGAGAGAGAAAGAGAGAGAGAGAGCATGAGCAGGGGGAGGGGCAGAGGAAGAGGGAAAAGCAGATCCCATGCTGAGCAGGGAGCCGGAGGAGGGACTCAATCCCAGGACCTTGGGATCATGACCTGAGCCAAAGGCAGATGCTTAATCTGCTGAGCCAGGTACCCCCCAAAATCCCTTAAGAGAGCACAGAAAGATCTAAGGGGGGGTGCCTCAGAACTGTTCAGTCAAGCAATGGCCCTCTAAGAAGTTTAAGACCTTGTCCTTGGGGGCTCCAGCAGCAGCCCAGGGTATGACAGGATTTATCTCAGACTTGTGGGTGTGGCTCTTGTCTAATGACCTAAACTCCAGTAAGTTTCTGTGGAGCCCCACACAGTTTTTCAGGGAATCATATTGGCAGAAATGCTGCCAGCCTGAATTGAAAACAGTTGAGATATCATAACATGAGAAGAGGCCTTTGAATCCTGAACTTGGACAGAGAGAAGAAGCAGGCTGCAGAAACTGCTCAGTGGTGAAACTGGGCCACCATATAAGGACAGGGCAGGATAACTCAGAAAACAGAACCAAGAGCCTAGAGAAGAGAGCCAAGAGTCCTGAAGAATCTTTCCTGGCCCTCGAATCCCAATCAACATCCTACCAGCATGTTCTCTATTGATGTCAGATTTTCTGTGTAACAGTGATTCCCACCCCTCTACCCCCGTTTCCCTCTTCTTACTTGGATGGGAGCGTCAATAACATTATCCTTACCTACGTTATGATGCCCTACCCTTGTACTTTGGGGATGGAGGGACAGACAACTTGTATATTTCATTCTCAGGTTTTCACGTCAAGATGAATTGAATCTAAAGCACCTTACCTCATTAAACGGTGAGACTCTAGACTTTGCGATGCTGCTGTAATGGTGAGGTATTTGGGGGCATTGGGTGGTGGTGAGTGTATTTTGCATGTGGGAGGGAAGTGAATTATTAGGGACTGCAGGGGTGGACTGTGTCAGCCAGCCTCTAAGATGGCCTCCATATTCCTTGTCCCCTGTTCATGATCTTAGGTTGTCTGCTCCCACACTGAATAGGGCTGACCTTTGCAACCGTTGGACATTGTGGAAATGATGGTGTGTAACTCTGAGCCTATGTCATAAAAGACACTTCCTCTCTCTTGAGTCATTGGCTCTTAGAAAGCAAGCCCCAGTGTTAGGAGGACCCTTAAGAAAGCCTACAGAGAGGTCTGTGTGGTGACGAACTGAGGACAGCACCAACTTGTCAATCATATGAGTAACCATTTGAGCCTCATCCTTTTTTTTTTTTTTTTTAAGATTTTATTTATTTATTTGACACACAGAGAGAACACAAGCAGGCTGAGCGGCAGGCAGAAGGAGAGGGAGAAGCAGGCTCCCCACTGGGCAGAGAGCCCAACCTGGGGGTCAATCCCAGAACCTGAGATCATGACCTGAGCTGAAGGCAGACGCTCAGTGGACTGAGCCACCCAAGTGTCCTTTGATTTTCATCCTTATGAAGCCAACTTCAACCTCATAAGACACCCTGAGCCAGAACCACCTAGCCAAGCTGCACCTGAATTTCTAACAGAAACGAAGATAACAGAAACTTCTGCTTTAATCCACCCATTTTTTTTGAGAGGGTTTATTTTTTATTTATTTTGTTTATTTAAAAAAAAATTCCAGTATAGTTAACATACGATGTTATATGAGTTTCAGGTATACAATAGGGTAATTCAGTTCTATACATTACGGAATGCTCATCCTGGTAAGTGCACTCCTTAATCCCCATGAGCGGTATCACCCAGCCCCCACCCACCTCTCCTCTGGTGCCCATGCGTTTGTTCTCTAGAGCTAAGAGTCTGGTTTTTGGTTAAAAAAACAAAACAAAACAACCAAGCCCCTCTCCCCCCAAACCAGATAGGCTTTTCTAATTTATACTCCTATCTGTTGGTAGATGAGAAAGCTGGTTTCTTGCATCTTTACCAATGCATTATATATGATTATCATTCAGTATAATAGAAAAACAATTTATTTCAATTTGCATTTGATTGTTCAGAAGTTTTTCTTTCTTTGACCGTTTTATCTTCTTAGAATTGTTTGTTCATACCCTTTTATTATTTCTCCATCTGGTTTGGGTGTTTTCATTTTCTCTTACCAATTTTTGAGACCTTTCTTTAAAAAAGAAATTCTTTTTTTTTAGAGGAGGGGGAGGGGCAGAGAGACAGGGAGGGAGAGAATCTCAAGTAGACTCCACGCCCAGTGCCTAGCCGACACAGGGCTCGATCTCACGACCCTGAGATCATGACCTGAGCTGAAATCAAGAGTTGGCTGCTCAATGGACTGGGCCACCCAGGCACCCCCCCAAAACATGATATTAATCCTCTGTCTATTAAATATGGCACTTGTCTTTTTGGTTTTGGTTCCTATGGATGTTTCATAATGCCAGAAGATCAAGTCAGTTGTCTTTTCCTCTGTGGCTGTTGGGTTTAGTCATTTGCTCAGGAATACTTTATCTTGAGATTAAAAAACTATATCTCCTTTATATTCTTCTGTATTTCTATAGTTTCGTTTCTTACAGTTAGTGAGTTGTGGTTTTTTTAAATTTTATTTATTTATTTGACACAGGGAGAGAGAGAGCACAAGCAGGGGGAGGGGCAGAGGCAAAGGGAGAAGCAGATTCTCTGCTGAGCAGGGAGGCCAATGTGGGGCTCGATCCCAGAACCCTGGGATCATGACCTGAGCCGAAGGCAGACGCTTAACCATCTGAGCCACCCCAATGAATTGCACTTTTTAAGGATTAGTTGTGTCAGTTACATGAAGGCTTAGGAGGTCTTCTTAAACATTTCTTTGAGTCAGTTTTCCTAGTTTTAAAAAAATTGAGCGAGAAAGAACCAAGTGTCTAGTCCTTTGATCTTCTTGGGGACATAATCCATGTCTTAAGAGTTGCTCTATTCATCAGGAACCAGTGTTTCCTCTTCTTGCCTATTTCCTGTTTCAGTCAGCTGGTATTTGGGGTCTTTCCAGTTTGTTAACAGAAATACTCCATCCTTCTCTTTCTCCTTTAACTGTCCTCTCAACTGTGAAACCAAGATCCTCTCTAAACCTGAAAGGATGCAGCGCTTGGGTGGCTCAGACGGTTAACCACCTCAGATGGTCCTGGGATCTAGTCCCGCATCAGGCTCTCAGCTCAGCAGGGAGCCTGCTTCTCCCTCTGCCTGCCCCCTGCCTGTACGTGCTCTCTCTCTCTCTTTCTCTCTTTTTTTCAAATGAATAAATAAAATAAAATAAAAAATAAACCTGGTAAGATGAAGGCCACTTCCTAGGGGAATCCAAAGAGTCCTCCAGGAACAAAAAAGGGGGAAGGAGGATGGAGAAGAAGAAAAGAGAAAATATAGATCATAAGGGCCTCCTAAGGACCGTAAGCCTGAGACGTAGAAACCTACGATATTTTCTCTGGTGCTTGTTAAGGGGACAAGGGGTGCCTGCCTAGCTCAGTAGGAAGAGCTTGTGACTCAATTTCAGGGTCATAACTTCAAGCCCCACGTTGGGTGTAGAGATTACTAAAAAAATAAAGTTAAAAAATATTTTTTTAAAAAGGAGGTGATGGCATGCCTGGGTGGCTCAGTTGGTTAGGCGTCTGCCTTCAGCTCAGGTCATGATCCCGGGGTCCTGCGATCGAGCCCCACATTGGCCTCCCTGCTCAGTAGGGAACTTGCTTCTCCCTCCGCCTCTGCTGCTCCCCCGGCTTGTGTGCTTTCTCTCTTGCTCACTCTCTCTCTTGAATAAATAAATAAAATCTTTTTAAAAAATGAGGTGAAAGGCCATTCCTTACAGCCCACCTTATGTAACTCCCCTGCGCTCTGAATGGAGCTACGTAGGCCAGCACTCAGGCCCGTGAGGGAGGTCAGTGGCCTCCACCAGTTACAGCAGACTCGAGCACTTGGAAGCAGGCTCATTTTAAGACTGCTTTTTCTCTCGTGTCCTCCAAAGCCCTGACCTTGGGATAAGCAAAATACTCAAATCCAGAACAGGAAATGCGGAGTCCTTTATCTCGGAACTCTGCTTGTTAATAACCTAGAAAAACCTTTTTGATTGATCTTATTTCAGTGGTTTGGTACACTTCATGTAATTTATCTTCGAGAACAGAGTGTTCTCCTTCCTACAGCTTTTGTCCATGGTGTTCCGGGGCCACTAAAAAAGTTTGTTTTTTTTTTTTTTTTAACTCTTAAAGTATTTACTAAATAAGCAAAACCGTGACTTTTGTCTTGGCTAAAAACACAAGAAAGTCCACGGGCAAGTTAGTTTTTCCGGAAGAACTGGAAGCTGACAGAGAATTTTGCACTCCTCTGCTATCACACCCACCTCTGAGCATCCCCAGACAACCGTCCACGAGAGGGCTTTGCAGTATTGTCTCGGCTTTCTCGGGAGAGGGCCTTTGACGCCCCCGGTCTCCCTTTTGAAGTGAGCGCTGAAGCGAGTCTCCTCCTGGTGCTGCAGTCACTTGTCCATATCAAATGAGACCCCTTGCCCCCCTCTGCGGTGGCCGGCTCAGGCTCTGTCTCTTGACTGCTGAGTCCTTGAAGATGCAGGCTTCAATCAGCCGAGCCTCGGGCTGCGGGCTGCTCCTGGAGTGTGCACTTTGGCTGCCAGCCCTCCAGACTGAGCGCGTGTACTTGCAAACCCGCCGCTGACAACCTCTTATAAAAGGCTTCAGTCTCACCGTATTTTAAGGCTAAGTCTGAGCTACCGAAGGGCCTTGGAGCTAAGACATCACACGGAAAATTAATTAATGGCCCCAAGGAACGACAGCCAGTCATCTTCGGAGAATGCTTTAATTCTAATTCCTTCATCAGCCAGGATCATTGGAGGACAGCGATTTCTTTTTTTTTTTTTTTTTTTTAACTGTAGAATTCAGTACAAATTATACCTGCTCTGTTCCTTAGATGTCAGGACGAGAAATGTCCATTCCCTAATTAAAAGTGCCACACAGCTCCTTCTTCTATTGAAATTCCTCTTTTTTTTTTTAATTGAAATTCTTGTTAGGCTATTCATTGAACCATGAGACGCTGAGGATTTATAACTCATCCAGGTAGAGTCTCACACGAAAAAAGTCCTGAATCCTCAAATGCCTTCAAATGCACAGGGTAATTGTCACTTGTGCCACCAAGAAAAACTTATTCCTGCTCTTCCTGAAGCTGATGGATCAGTTGCTTCACCAGTATTCATTTTAAGTCAATTCTTTCGTCTCATTGATACATTTCCTTTTACTTCCATATTCAGTTATGTTTGGGGAGTTCTCTCGTCAGTTTTAACAGCTTTTTAAAATTTTTTTTAAAGATTTTATTTATGTATTTGACAGAAAGAGATAGCAAGAGAGGGAACACCAGCAGGGGGAGTGGGAGAGGAAGAAGCAGGCTCCCAGCGGAGAAGCCTGATGTGGGGCTCTATCCCAGGACCCTGGCATTACGACCTGAGCCAAAGGCAGACGCTTAACGACTGAGCCACCCAGGCATCCCAGTTTTAACAGCTTTTTGAAACACAATTCACATACCATATCATTTATCCGCTTAAAGTGTACAAATCAATGACACTTAGTGGATTCACAGAGTTAAGCGACAAACATTGTAATCAGATTTTGCAATATTTTTCTCAGACCAAAAAAGAAACAGTGTTCGTGCTAACCGTGACTCTCCATTTAGTGCCCGGGATAAACAGTGAGGTGACTTTTTGTTTATAGCTTTGCCTCTTCTGGGCGTTTTCTATAGATGGGGTCATATGTGTGGTCTTTTGTGACTGGCTTTCCTTCACACATTTTCAAGGCTCCTTCGTGTCGTAGCAAAGCATCAGAACTTTATTCCTTTCTACTGCTGAAGAATATTCATGGTCAGAGCATACCACATCTTATTTACGCACTCAGCAGTTGATGGACATTTGTCTTCTTTCCAGTCCTAGGCTGTTATTATGAACCATGCCTCTAGTAAACATCCATGGACACGTTTTATGTGTAGATGTGTATTTGCATTTTTCCTGGGCATCTACCTAGGAGTAGAATTGCTGGTTAGAAAGGCGATGTTACATTTCGTATTTTGAGGAACTGCCAAATTGTTTTCCATTTTACATTCCCATCAGCCGTGTATGAGGAGTCAAATTTTACCACATCCATTTGTTGAAAAGACCATCCTACCCCCATTGAATTTTCATGGCACCTTCACGAAAAATCAATTGACCATAAAGGTAAAGGTTTATTTCTAGATTCTCAGTTCCGTTCCGTTGATGTATATATCTATCCTTATTCCATTACACGCCATCTCGATCTCGGTACCTTTGTGGTAAGTTTTTGTTCAAGTCCTTCAACTTGGTTGTTCTTTTTCAAGATGATTTGGCTATTCTGGGCAACTTGCATTTGCACATGAATTTTAGGATCAGTTTGTCAGTTTCTCCAAAAAGTCATCTAGGATTCTGATAAGGATTTGACAGAATCTGTACATCGATTTGGGGAATATTGATATCTTAATTATATTAAATATTCTCTTTCGCGAACATGGAACGTCCCTACATTTGTTGAGGTCCCTTTTAATTTCTTTCAACAGTATTTTTTAGTTTGTGTATAAGTGTCACATTTTGTTGATACATTTCTAATATTTTTATAATATTGCACATGGAATTGTTTTTAAATTTCATTTGCAAAGTGTTCATTGCTAGTGTAGAAAAATAAAATTGATTTTTAATGTTAATTTAGTATCCAGAAATCTGCTGAGCTTGTTCGTTCTAATAATATCTTAGTAGATTCCTTAAGATTTCCTATATACAAAATTATCATCTGTGGATACGGTTTTACTTCCATCTGGATACCTTTTATTTCTTTTTCTTACCTAATTGCACTGGCTAGAACTTCCAGTACAATATTTAATAGAAGCAGAAAGAACAGATATTGTCTTGTTTCTGATCTTAGGAAGCATTTAGCCTTTGTCACCAGTAAATATGATATTAGTAGTGAATTTTTCATTGATGTCTTTTGTTGCATTGAGAAAATACCCTTCTATTTCTAGTTTGTTGACTGTGTTTATTGTGAAAGTGTTTTGAATTTTGTCAAATGTTTTTCTTTATCAAGGTGCTTATATAGTTTTTGCCCTTTATTCTGTTGATATGTTGTATTACATTACTTGAATCTTTTTAACATACAGTGTAATATTAGTTTCAAGTGTACAATACAGTGATTCAGCCCTTCCATACAACACCCGGTGCTCATCACAAGTGCCCTCCTTAATCACACTAATTGATTTTTGAATGTTAAACTAACCTTGTATTCTTACTGTATACCTTACTTAGTCATAGCATAAAATAATTTTATTTTATTTATTTATTTTTTTAGAGAGAGAGTGCCCCCATGAGTTGTGGGGGAGGGGTAGAGGAAGAGGGAGAGAGAGAATCTTAAGCAGTTTCATGCTCAGCGGGGAGCCCACCAAGGGGCTCCATCTCATGACCCTGAGATCGTGACTTGGGCTGAAATCAAGAGTCAGGTGCTTAACTGACTGAGCCACCCAGGCGCCCCGGCATATAATAATTTTTATATATTGCCGTATTCAGTTTGGTTCTGTTTTGTTGAGGATTTTTGCATATATATATATGTATATATATGTATATACATATATATACATATATATATTCATAAATGCTATAGTCTGTAGTTTTCTTGGGAGTGCTCGAGTTCAGTGATTTTTGTTTTCTGCCCACTCTTGTACTCCCGAGCCTCTGAAATGAATTCTTTATTTTGGTTATTGTACTTTTCAACTCCAGAATTTCCATTTGGTTCTTTTTAATAATTTCTATCTCTGGATCAGCATTCTCTGTTTGGTACATCATTCCCATCGTACCTCTCTTCACCCATTCTCTAAGTATGCTTTAGAGCTGGGTATGCGAACTAAACCGGCTCAGTACATGTGTGAGAAGAGGTGTCAATAGATTGTTTGGCAGGTGGGCGGCAGAAGATGATCTGCTTCCTTCTGAACGATGGGGGTGTGGCTGTGAAGCCTAGAACCGTGACAGCTATTTTCCCCACTATACGGTAAAATAACCCGGGGATTAAGCCAGTGTCTACAAAGGAGGACAATGACAGGAGCATAGCTGAGGCAAGTTGCCAGAACCCTGATGATATCTTAACCTCTGAATCAAAAGCATTAAAGCCTTCCCTAATTATGATATTTTCAGTTACAGGAGGCTAGAAATACGACTTGAAAGTATCCAATAGTTTGAACTAATTAAAACATTTTTGAGAAGGATTCATCCTAAGCAGGGAGGGGAAAACATGGCCACATAGTGAGTTTTGTCCTTGTGTTTGTCTAGTATGTATCTGTGTTGGGTTTTTTGATACATTGTATCATGTATATCATTTTGCATCATATGGATAATTCTTGTACAATAATTAAAATAGTAGAGGAAAATGCTACTGCATTTACAGCCATAAAATACAACAGAAACAACACTGAACAAAAGTCATTCTTAAGAAAAACCTGGTGAATTAGATGAGGATGAATATGCAAATCTTAAAGAAGCCTTATTAGCATTCAGAGTGTTGGGTTGCTGATGACACTGTTCCTGTCTGATTCACCTTACAACCAGTTGTGGTTCTTCCCCTTCGTATAAGCGGGCACCACTCTCTACTTGCCCTAAGGCAATTACTTGGGGAATGGAGATTTACAAATAGTTCCAGAGGGGGAGACAACAGTATACAGATAGACAAAGGGAGATGCATGGATTTCCTGAGCCTGTTTGGCAAGCGGTAGAAAAGCAAAAGGAAAACAGAGGGTTTGATGAATAACACATGGGAATGGATTAACAGGAAATGAGAAAAAAAGAGCTAATGCGTTGTATGCACCAGTCCTCTAACGAGGAGCAAATAACGGTGGGGAAATAAATTGGATTTCAGAGGGAAAATAAACCTTCCAGAACTTTTGTAGCCTCACTATGTCTGACACTGAGCAACCCTGAAACTTTGGGGATCACCTGGTGGAAGTTTGGACCTCAGTATTTAGGGATGGTTTTGCGTATCTTTGGTTCTATTTTTGCTGACTCTTCACCCCAGCTGTGAGATGCATTGGCTTTTCCCTTCTTGTGGCACAGGGCTTGGCTTCCTTTCTCTGGTTGTTACCAAACTGAGGTAGGTTCTTTCCTGCTTAGTACCTTCGGGGCCAAATAGTCAAGGAACAAAACAGTCTTTGATGGCAAGCAGGCAATTTATCCAATGGCCAGAGAATGGGGACGGGGAGTTCATGGTCCCAGGGCACTGAGAAGCAGAGGGGATAGAAATGATACGGCTGAGGGCTGAGGGGGGATGCTGGATGTCAGCCAGAGTCCCAGGAAGGGATGGAGATTTCCAGGAACTTAGGCCACATCCCTTTTTCTTCCTTATTTGGTTGGGGGTTTCCTGTCTTGGTGCCCCTAGGGAGGAGAGTTTAGTTTGTTTCTGTAGTATTATGAAGGAAAATTGTGAATTTGGCCCAATGTGTCCACCATATTGGGTCCGTCTGGTTTGATCCCATTTCTGGTAGTCTCTTGTGGTCTGGCGTCAAGCTCATCGGGGCAGGAACACCTGTAGGGGCGATACTAGGAAAAAAACGAGCTTTTAGAAAAATTCTCTATGGGGCTCTTTGGGGCTCATCTAATGACGTGGTTCTCCCTACTCTTTGGCATAATGGGAGAAGGAGCAAGAAGACCAGTGGCCGGGTCCCTGCAGGACTGCTGACGAGTTCCTCCAAGCCACAGGGCAGGGAGCTTGAACATGGGATCTCCCTTATTACATAAAAAAGACAAAATGGGCTTGTTAGTGCCAGTGTATACTCTGCGCTGGCCTCCAGCTTCTCCGATGGATGTCGCCAACAATAAGGAATGCCAGACAGCCAGCAACATAGGCAGGAAACTGTGTGACTAGCCGGCACCTTGGACCTGCCATTTTATCCACACTTGTATTAGAGCCTTATAAATTATTCTGTTGATCAAATGAAGTCGATAAGAGGACAACAGTCAAGGATCGCAGAATCCCAGCCATGCCAGTGCAGAAATGCCCCCCAGGCCATTCAAAGGAGGTGGATGGTAATGACAAGCCACTGCTGTCCATTCCCAGACCACTAGTGGAGTACAAGGCTGTATGAGTCCATAGAGTCAATAAGTTTTTCTTCGGCTATGGAGGAAATGCTAGAAATGTGTCAAACAGACTCAGCAGGCCAACTCCGAAGGCTGTGTTTGAAGTCTGGCTGCTCCTTATTCCTCACTAGCTGCGTGACCTGGGGTCGCCCAGACACTACATTTCCAACATTAAATTCCTTACCTGTAAAATGAAGAGGATAATGAAAACTTTCCTGCCTCCCATAAAGGTTCTTAGGAAATGCAAATAAAATAACATAGGAGCTTTCTGAACTAGAATGGGCTGCCCTTTAAGGTCTTCTCTTTTTCTCTCCTCTCCTCTCCTCCCTCTCCTCTCCTTTCTCTTTCTCTTTCCCTTTCCCTTCCCTTTCTCTTCTCTATCTTTTTCTCTTTCTCTTTCTCTCCCTCTTTTTCTCTTTCTCTTTCTCTCTCTTCTCTTCTCTTCTCTTCTCTTCTCTTCTCTTCTCTTTCTACGACTTTCTAGATTTGGAGGTGTGGTTCTAGCTGCCAAGGATATTGGTTTATGAAATTGCAGACTCTTTTCAAAAGACTTACCATAGTCAGTAATTTTCACCTGGTGTTCGCCTATTTAATTATGTAACACAGTTCAATTCTAGCAAAACTAGTATATGTTCCCTTTCTTTCTTTCTTTCTTTTCTTTCTTTCTTTCTTTTTCTTTCTTTCTTTCTTTTTCTTTCTTTCTCCTTCCTTCCTTCCTTCCTTTTTTCTTTTTCTTTTCTCTTCTCTTCTCTTCTCTTCTCTTTTCTTTTCTTTTCTTTCGCTGGCGCTGCCAAGACTGGCAGATATGCCAATTAGCGGAGACAAAGATGAGAGTAGAAAAAATTGGGGAAGTTAATGAATAGGCCCCAACATGATAATTAGTCCCTGAATAATAGCACTATGGCTGAAAATTAACAAGATTGTCACCGATAAGCTCATTCAGGTCTTGACAGTTTCTGATCATGATGCAGAAGTAAAAAGAATACATATAATAGTTATTCTAATGTTTTCTTCAAGTCAAATGCGGTTTATCTCTTCCAAAGTGAGGACAGTCTGTGGTTTAAAAATAACTGTTCTTATGGCCTTTGAATGGTTCTGTTTCAGGAAATGTGGACCTGTTATTGTGCTAAGAAAATAACCCTGATACTACCCCGATTCGGCATTTATATTTACCGCCGTGAGAACTAAGTTCAGAGAGGCTGTGATAAGACACACTGGTAGGCACCACCAAATAATTTCCTCACTTGGGCAAAGAGAAAAGAAAATCTCAGAAAAACATTTACTTTGTAGGTCAGTTTCCCCCAGACTTCTCAGTGCACCCGGGATCCCTGCCTCAGTTGCTCTGCCTGCCGCTGGAAATAGACCGGAAACATCCAAATTCAGGGGAGCCCTGCTTTCAGAGGAGCAATGAAGAGAGAGCACAATAATTCCTAGGAAAAAAAGAATTATAAACAATGGCATAATGTAAATCTGAGTAAAGTAAGGGATCAGAGTGCAAATAACCTGTAGCTTTTTCCAAGCCCCGGGAGTCTGGGAAAAGGGATCTTCGAAGACCCGCCGTCAAGCATATGTGGGAGGGGGTGGGAGGTGTTATTTGTACGCGCATGTGCGCAAGCTTCAAATACCACCATACGGGGACACGATTGCTTTAGTCTAGAAGAGGAAAAAACCCAGGTAATTTTTAAAAAATGATACTGGAAAGGAAGGCAGCTAATTGATGAGATTCGAAATGCATTCTGTGGATGAGTATGACCTCTGGTGTTAAACTAGAGAAATTCCAGCACTATGTATCTTCATGGTAGAAAGAGAAGCAAATGTCGTTTTCCAAAAGCTTATCGTCAGAGGTTACAGGGCCTTGTATTGTGACTTTTCTTTCGAACTTTCTTCCTTCCCTCCCTCTCTCTTTCCCTCCTTGGTCTTATAGTTATAAATGAGTGTCTCTTGTGTGCAGGGCACCATCCTTGTGGGAGAACATTGGCTTTGTTGCTCCAACGGCTTCACATGGTTACATGTATCTCTATCATCCTTTATAGGAAAAAAAGCAAAATGATGGTATCCATATTTTAAAGGTTTACATACAAGCTTGCGATTCATTTGTTAATTTCATAAAGAAGAGAGGCAGGTGACAAGAACTTCTTACGTGTGCCCTTGCCATAACCCAAAAGTGTAAGATGCCCCAAACGAGGAAGTTATGAGGACACAGATGAAAAATGAAACGTGACGTTGTTGGGGGCATCTTGTGGTTTTTCAAAAACACACTGATAGAGGATTCTCATACTCTTGAAACATAGACATTCACTAGCAAGGTGATTTTTGGGTGTGTGTGTGATCAGATGAGTCCTTAAAACAGAAAGATGGTATACATCTGATTGACTTCTCTCTCTCTCCAGTCACAGTGAGTTTCACATTTATTATTTCATGAGGTGTTTTTTTTTTTTAATATTAAGCTGCGCAGAAGCACTATGAATCTGAGTTTTGGTATTCTGACAATTCCTCATGCTGTGGGTCAAATCTTTCCTACTCCATACATCCCATCCTCCCCCTGAGCCCCCTCTGTGAGCAATGGGAACTCCATACATCATTGTCATAAATCTTAAACACTCTTTGTTTCTACATGATTCATGGTACTGAACCTAATCCCGTGCCAAGGCATAGAGATACACAGGGCAAAAGATACAACATCTTGTCCATATTATTTTCTTTATGCAACCTCTATTTGAAGCCTTGAACTTGCTTTTGAGAAAGTCAGTCTGACACATAGAATGTAGCCATTACTTACGGTGTTTTAGTCATTCTAGAACCTTATATCTAATTGGATGCTGGCAACAATCGTGATATTTGGGGAGGCATCTGTGTCATCTTTCTTCTAAATTTATGAAAGGCTAAAGTATTAATTTCCCATGGTAACACTTCCTTGAAGAATTTAGTTCGTAAAGAGGAATCAAACTTTTCATTCAATTCAGCTGCATAGAGCGACTAGCAGAAGCCTATAGAATGTTATAAAGTGAAAATAAGTATATGATTGATTTTGTGCTTGAGTTGAATTTTGTTTCACACCAGAGGTAACTTAGTTTGGCAGCTTTCGTTGTCATTTCAAACCCAGCTCATTAGAATTGTTTTTAATGGCCACGCTCACCACACAATTCTTGCATCAACTACTCGGCTGCCCCAGTGATTCAATGAGCTTCATAATTCTAAACAAGTTTTATTGAATTGCCCCAAATCAGGATAGAGTATAAACATAAAATGCTGCCTCCACTTTTTAGCTATTCAAATTCTACTCTTGACCAAGACTATTGAAAAATAAAATTTCTAACAGTACTCATGACCTTCAGCGGAGGACTGTGGGCCTTAAACAACCTCCACTTTTTTTTTCTTCTTCTGGATCTGTTTACTTGCACGTACAAAACATTAAAATTGTTTAACCCATGTCCAAAGGATATCCTAAAATGAATTATTCACTCTATGGCATTGAAAATGCACACACACACTCTCTCTCTCAGGACAAAGTACCTGGTAAGCAACTTTAGGGCAGCTGCCGAGTAGAAAATCAAGAAATTGGATCCAGCTGAGAATTCCAATTACCTAATGAGGGTGATCTGCTTACACTCTAATTTCTTGGTCTAACTCATTATAATCTCGATCATAAAAATCATGCATTCCAATTGCGATTTACAATGGAAACAAATATTCAGCTGGCTAGTTCCTTTCACGTCCTTTTCGGGGAGACTGGAATTTCAATGTACAAAGAAATATGAAGGAGAAGCGCTTTAGAGCAGTAACAATCCTTGAGAAGAGTCCCCTACCGCTTTGTGTTGGTATATCCCCTAAGAGAACACGTTGCAGGAAATTCGTGAGACACAAAATGCAATTTTTATTGGTTTATTAGAAAGTAAATAATTATACCTGACCCCAGCAAAGCTCCAGCACTGGCCCCGGAGTGGACACCCAGCCGGGGTTTTCGTTATTAATAATTTCCCAGCCAGGCTGTAACGAACCGGGCGACTCGGCCCGCGCCAGGCCCCTCTCCCACCCGCGGCCGCAGTCGGGGCTCCACCGGCCGAGGAGATGCTCGGGGTTTGCGCATCTGTGACCCGCCTTTGCTTTGTGTCTGTGCTTTGCAGGTGGGGAGGACCAAGAGGAACAGAGGAGGCGCCGGCGGCGGGCGGCCGCTGAGCAGCCCCCAGACCCTCGAGCAAGCCGCCTCTCCACCGCGGGAGAAGCCCGCGGACCCACCCACTGGGGCGGCCAGAGGGCCTGAGCGCCCGAGCCCGGGGACACGGCGGCCGGGGGCGCCAGCCCTTCCTGTTCCGCAGAAGGCGCAAATGTGAGCCGGCGGTAGCTGGGAAAGCCCTCCGCCCCCGCCAGGGGGACCCGGGAAGCCCGCGCGGGCTCCTCCCGCGGACGGTGGGGATCCCCTCCTCCGGCCCCGCCCCCATCCTCCCCCGGCCCGGGTGCCGAGGCGGTTAACCCTCCCCGCGCCGCAGCGCACTCGGGCCGGAGCGCGGCGCAGCCAATCCTGACTCCCGGGCGCCGGAACCGAGCAACTGGGGATGGTCGGGAAGCGGGGCCCCCTCTGAACTCGAAGCAACCAAACCGGGGCTCAGGCCCCGGGCTTCTCCCCAAGTCCTGCTGCACCGGCGTAACCAGTCGCCAAACTTTTTTTCTCCAAAGCGGGTGCCCCCGCAGTTCTTTGGCGGGCAGCCGGCGGCCCACTCTCCGCGGGACGATTAGGGAAAGGTGGGCGTGAGGCGAGGGGGCTGCTGTTTTGCAGCCCTGCGAGGCGTGCACGCGGGCGGACAAGTGGCAGGGGTTCCGCACTGTCCCCGCGCCTGACCCACGGCTGGGGTGGCCCAACGTGCTGCAGTGCCCGGCGCAGGTGATCTAGCCTGCACGTCCGGCACTAGCTAGGGGGGTGGCGGCGAGGGAGGGAGGGACGCCCCTTTCTCCTCTCTTACCCCCCTCCAGCCAGGGTGCACTGCCCGGGGGCTCCCCATCGCGGGTGGTGCTCACCGGTGCTCCCAATCAGCAGGTGGGCCCCCGCACCCTCACCCTGCCCTGCGCACCCCAGGGTTCTCATCCTGCAGATTCTCTCCTCCCCATCTCTCTCTCACACACACGCTCCCCTAAGCCGCGCGCGCCGCAAACTCAGTCTCGGTCCCCGCAGGTGATGTCATGCCCATTGTTTTGGTGCGCCCAACCAATCGGACTCGCCGCCTGGATTCTACCGGAGCCGGCATGGGCCCTTCCTCGCACCAGCAGCAGGAGTCCCCGCTCCCGACCATAACGCATTGCGCAGGGTGCACCACCGCCTGGTCTCCCTGCAGCTTTAACAGCCCTGACATGGAAACCCCATTGCAGTTCCAGCGCGGCTTCTTCTCAGAGCAGCCGCCGCCGCGCTCCTCACACCTGCATTGCCAGCAGCAGCAACAGAGCCAGGACAAGCCGTGCCCGCCCTTCGCGTCCCTCCCGCACCCTCAGCACCACCCGCACCTCGCGCACCAGCAGCCGGGCAGCGGCGGCAGCAGCCCATGCCTCCGGTGCAACAGCTGCGCCTCCTCCGGTGCCCCGGCGGCGGGGGCGGGGGCGGGGGATAACCTGTCCCTGCTGCTCCGCACCTCCTCGCCCGGCGGCGCCTTCCGGACCCGCACCTCCTCGCCGCTGTCGGGCTCGTCGTGCTGCTGCTGCTGCTCGTCGCGCCGGGGCAGCCAGCTCAATGTGAGCGAGCTGACGCCGTCCAGCCATGCCAGTGCGCTCCGGCAGCAGTACACGCAGCAGCCGGCGTCCTCCTCCCAGTACCACCAGTGCCACAGCCTGCAGCCCGCCGCCAGCCCCACGGGCAGCCTCGGCAGCCTGGGCTCCGGGCCCCCGCTCTCGCACCACCACCACCACCCGCACCCGGCGCACCACCAGCACCACCAGCCCCAGGCGCGCCGCGAGAGCAACCCCTTCACCGAAATAGCCATGAGCAGCTGCAGGTACAACGGGGGCGTCATGCGGCCGCTCAGCAACTTGAGCGCGTCCCGCCGGAACCTGCACGAGATGGACTCGGAGGCGCAGCCCTTACAGCCCACCGCGTCCGTCGGAGGAGGTGGCGGCGCGTCCTCCCCGTCTGCAGCCGCCGCCGCTTCGTCCTCAGCCCCGGAGATCGTGGTGTCTAAGCCGGAGCACAACAACTCCAATAACCTGGCGCTCTACGGAGCCGGCGGCAGCGCTGGAGGCGGCGGCGGCGGTGGAGGCGGCGGCGGCAGCGGGCATGGCAGCACCAGTGGCACCAAGTCCAGCAAAAAGAAGAACCAGAACATCGGCTACAAGCTGGGCCACCGGCGCGCCCTGTTCGAGAAGCGCAAGCGGCTCAGCGACTACGCGCTCATCTTCGGCATGTTCGGCATCGTGGTCATGGTCATTGAGACCGAGCTGTCGTGGGGCGCCTACGACAAGGTAGGCGCTCGAACCGCTGCCCAGCCTTCCCGGGCCCGCGGGGCCGCACGCCGGGTGGTCGGGATGGGCCCTGGTGGGAACTCCCTGCCTGCCAGCCCCGAGCCTCCCCGGGACGGTCGCAGGTGCCCGCCGGGACAGCGAGCACGGCTCAGACGCGCGCCCCTAATCCGCGAGGCAGCCCGAGAGAGAGAGAGAGAGAGGCTTTCTGCGCCCAGCCAAAGTTCTGGAGGCAGTGAGTGCCCAGCGCCTTTGGGCACATTAAATGAATGGTTCCAGGAGTCAGTGGGGGAAAGCGTGTTCTGTTGCTTTCCAGGTGAGCGGGATTTAGGAGGCCCCTTTCAACCCAAAGCGCTTAAACTCAGGACTAACTCCATCTGGGTTTTGAGAGCCAGGATCTGCGCTTGAGTCTGTGATGGCGCGGACCCGCTGCCTGGCCACCCGCCTGTTCTGCTCTCCTCTCGCTTCCCTTTGAGGCCAAGTGATCTGACAGATCACAGAACCAAGACAGGTGCACCCCTCCTCCTCCTCCTGGGAGTTCAAATTCACTGGCTGGGGACTGACTGACCCCCAGCCCGGGGTTGGGGAGCGGCGGCAGGGGGGGAGACCCTGGAAGGTGGTTAAAAGTAGTGGGTTCTTAAAAGTGCTTCTGTCTGACTGTGTTGCAGGCGTCACTGTATTCCTTAGCTCTGAAATGCCTTATCAGTCTCTCCACAATCATCCTGCTCGGGCTGATCATCGTGTACCACGCCAGGGAAATACAGGTAACTTAGATTCTGCTGTTTATGAATGACCCACAGCGCTGCCGCCGGCCTGGAGAAGCACAAGGCAGCTTTCTCCAAACCCTCCTGTCCTTGCTGGAGGTTAGGGAAGACACATGCTGTAGTCTTGCCTTAGCACCTGACCTGTTCTTGCAAGAAGTTCAAAACAAAACAGTGCAGCATGTAAACAGGCTGGGTCGTATTTGTTAACCGCTCAAGAGTTGCCCCCTCTCTTCCTCAGGTGGATATACTTCTCTAAATCAGTCCCTACGTTTGTTTTCCCCAAGGCCAATTACGTACTAGCCTTCACCTGTAGGGTAAACGCGAATTCTTGTTCGATACACCTGTTCCCCGTGAGTGCATCATTATGGAAGATAGTGTCCATCTGTATGTATACCATCTTCTATAATGTAGCTGAGAGAGATGCCTAGCTAATATATGTAAATGAGACATGAGAAAAAACTCAAACTCCTTTATATCCCCAGGCATTAAAGAAAATAAAAAAATCTGTCCTAAGGTTGGAATACAAATTCTGTCTGTGTGGTGGATTGGTTGATTTTTAGCTACAGCCATTGCATTGCCCTTTAAAAAAATGTCATTTAAGAGCAAAGGCCACTGCCCTTGTGAGCCGTCTGGTTAGGAAATGTTTTGTTTAAATGCAGCCAGGAACTCTATTGTTGGATTTGGCTATTACTAAACAATTTCAGAATACGCATATAAAACTCACCGGTCTTCTGAGTTGTTTACTTTGCTGTAGCCTTCAGGCAAAGGAATATTAAGGTTTTTTAATATTAAAATAACTTGGGTTTTCAAAAATGAAGTAAGGTTGGGACTTTAGAGCTTAGAATTTACACTAATACATATTTTCTGATTTTTTTTTTTTTTGGAGCAGTCGTTGGATATTTGTGGGAACCCTTAAACCCTTCAATTTAGGGTGCTTTCTCTTAGGAGTTGCCTTTAAACTTAAAACATCATAGAGAACTTGTCATTTAAATAATTTAATATTAATTATGTTAAATCAGTTTGAGGTTAGTCATTAGCAAGCACATACCAAATATGGAAGAAACCAGTTTTCACTGTCCTGCAAACAAAACAAAGATGCCCATGACCCCAAAGGAGCAGGGAAAGTGATTTCATCCTACTTTCACATTTGCAAAGACTTTGCACAGTGTCCTTCTGAAGGGAGAAAGTTAGCGAATGAGAATTAGAAAGAGTGAGATTATTTGGAGGTAAGTAATCACACTGCCTTGGCGAAACGAGGCAAACCCACACTAGAACTCTGACATCTTAATCTACAGCGAGGTCCGTTTTAATTCGGGGCTTGTGCTCGTGGGCTTCTGAGATTCTTTCGAACATTCTTCAGCGATGCTAAAATGTGGCTTACCCGTAATGAGCGCATCTTCTCATTTTGACTTCAAGAGCAGACATTTAGAGCTGGGAGGAACAAAACAGAACGCATGGTCCTTTGACTCAGGTTCCAGACAAGGAACCTGAAGTCAGAAGAGGTGAGTAGCTGGCTTGCCAAATGGCACAGCCGTGCAGGGCGGAGTGCGACCAGGCCCTCTCCTCCAGCTTCTGGTCCAGAGAGCTTCCTGCCGCGCTCTGTTGCTTGACAGAGGCCCCTGAAACGTGGACATTTTTTCAGCCCATGGTTTCTCTCTACAAGTTTGGTATATAAATAGGTTAAATTTGAAAGGTCCTTGTAAAATTTTCTCGGGTGTTTTTAAAAATCAAGTAACGTAAAACAATATATATATATATATTTTTTTTTTTGCTCAGCGACTGAAGTGGTTTTCCTTCATTCAGCTAGAGAGAGAACTTGCTGGTGTTTTTTATTGAGCATTAGCTTTCATTCCTTCTGAAAAGCGCACAGCTAGACAAGCTTTCCTTGGGGAGACATGGGATGATATTCCCATCAAGAGCAAAGCGTCTGCCTGAAAACGCTGACTTTTTAAGAACGATTGGGAGGGGTTTTTTTTTTTTGAAATAACTTACAGTAGTTTGCGAGGAGTAGCCAAATGTTATGTGTTATTAAAATTTTGGGGGTACCATGTTAGAACTCGAAACTCCTAGCAACTAATAAAAATACAAGAACTCGTATCTTTTACAGATTTTTCACACTTGGAATTCCACTCACTGGCTCATTTTGAGGACTATTTCTCTTTCACCAATGTGTGGATATATTGATTAGAAGATGTATAGCCTTGGTGACAGAAATGAGGACATGTGTTGCTCCCCTAAAACTTATAAGCACCATGAATTTCTCTATTAGGGTGACATAAATATCCCAGAATGTTCGTTTTTTAAAACTGGGTTTATTTTACATGATATGTAGTTTCTGTTAAACCAGCCACACTTAAATTTCAAAATCGATGCTTGGGTCGTATCATTCAGTTGTTTTGGTTGTAGCTTTCTCACTCCGTGTTTTATCTAAGGAGGATTTCTTTCTCAAGCTGAAGCTCCAAATGCTTATCTGAGATGCTTTTTAAAAACATGTAAAATGGAAGAGGGCCCCATAAACTTGAGGACCCCGAGCTAAGAGTCAAGCTCCAGAAAATACACGTGCTAATTTATCCAGATATTAGAGTCAGCCGTGTTGGCAAACTAGTTGACCTTGAAGCCCGGTGAAACTAAGTGCACAGGCTTATGTGTCTGTGTGGAAAATGAAAAATGATGCATTGTGCCCCCCCATTTTTTTTGCTTGTTGATGTCCCTGCTATAGTTGTATTTCTTTCATAAGTTTTAAGCAAGAAGACACATCTCAGTTTACTATTAACAATTCCAAACATGCTGAGTAACTTTGAGTGGAAGAACTAAGTGTAGGGGTTCTCTTGCCAATCAGAGCCTATCTTTGGAGGTAGGTTGTTGTCTAAAATGACGGTTTTTCTTTTTCGGTTTAGCATACCAGCATGGTGATTGGGTAGCGAGAGCTAGCTAAGTATGCTTTCTGGTACATGGTAGGGTTTCTCACCGTGTTCAGGCAAAGTGTCCTAGCCAACGTCCTGGCTCTCTGTCCACCGGAATGGCTTAACGAAGCTTGGGGAGGCCCTGACATTTCCATGGAGAACCTTGGAAAGCAAGTCAGTGTGACCTTTTATAAAATGTTTATACACACACTGGCAAAATAAGACGGTTCAGGTGAGTCATGGTCGGAAGCGCCTGAGTTAAAATAGTGCGATGAGGAGGCTTTGCAAGAACAGAGCTCAGTACATTGCAGCTTTGGTGTCATTTTCAGTACCAGAGACAGCTCAGTGCACCGGGCCTTAGTCCATGCATTTCACTAATTACATGCATGCCCCGCCCCCAACCAAAAATGAAGTCACTTTGTGTGTCTGCATGTCAGAATGCTTATACAAAGTCCAATTTAGTGGGAGCGGTTTTTCAACTCAGTAGATGTTAGAGTTTTTTCCAGTAGACATTTGGCTTTCTTTTCTATATCCATCGGTAAAGCCAAAGCAAAAAACACAAAAATAAACCAAAAAAAACCCCATCCATGAATGAATGATGAGTAAAGAAATAAATTTCAGTAAATGCCTATGTATCATGGTCTTCCGACAAAGGAGAAGCACTCTAGAGATTGTTTTTATATGTTTTGGAAAGGTCACTTGATACTAAATAAGTGGATTTTCCTTCTCATGTCTCAGGTCAAATAATAGGAAAAACAGAGGCATGATGTCCTGTCACTGTCCTTTTTACCTCCCCTCCTTCTCTGTGGGATTGGGAGTATGTCTTGGATGAAGCAAGTACACGGTCAAATTCAAATACCGTTTATGATCTTCAACATCAAAAAATTTGAATCTAGATTTCACTTCCACCTTTTCAACTTCATCATACTTGAATTTCTCATGCAGAAGCAATTTTAGTTGACATAGTTGTGTAGTGTTTTCAGATAGACAAACACAAGATTCTAAATTGGGAAAGAAAGCCCGTTGGACCTTGCTCTTCCTGGTTCTCATGGGATTTGGAAGAATGGCTCGTACGTACTTGAAAGTTAAACACGCTTTTGTTTGATTTTGTCTTGGAAATAATATAACTATACAATACGTAGCATTAGAGGAAACACTGGTTGTTCTTTGGTATCTTATGGGATAATTCCTTTTCTTTCAAGTTAGCTTTTCAGTGATGGAGGACATATATCTAAAACAGGAAGAACAGACATTGAACTTTCTTTACTCATGCATCTAGGTGCACAAAGGAAACAGGAAGGAGGGCAAGGCTCTGGTTGGAGAGGAGTGGCGAGGCACCCGCTTAGTAGACTCTGGTTTGCCTTGTGGAGCCTGGGGAAGGAGGCTCACTTTCCATCTCCTACAGAGAGCAAGTAGATGCTTCCAGACCATGCAGATAATACGGCATCTAGCTATTATTCTTACGAATACAATAATACACACAGGAAGAATGAACAGTACTGAAGAGTTTCAAAGAAACATGATAGTCACATTCTCTATGCTCTCCGACCTATTTCTGAGGGGCACCCACTTTGAAGTTTCTCGTATACTCTTCCAGAGTTTTCAGAATTGAGTCTTTCGATGTGTTTAGATACAGACAAACCTGGCTTTTATTCCCTGATCTATGTTTGTGGGGTTTTCCTCCTCAGCACACACAGACCTGTCTCCTTCTCTTTTAGCCCCTGCGTATGATCCTATTTTATGCAGGTACTGTGGTTCACTCATAGGCATTTCGAGTGTTCTAGGTTTTTGCTATTATAAGCAGTCCTGCAAACGAACGTTCTTGTATACTTACTTTAAACTACTAATTAGAGTACATGCATATGGTAAACATCCAGCAGTCAGATCGCTGAATCCAAGGGCGTTTGTGTTTTAAACGGAAAGGTATTGCCCATCAGCCCTTCCAGAAGGGTTTACACTCACCGCGTCCCCACACGTTATTCGTCCACAGCACTGTTAACACCGGGTATTTAAAAAAAAGGCATTTTAAACATCTTTGGCTAAAAAGTTGATGTGCCTGAAAAAAAGTTTTTGGAGAAAAAAATTTAAGCACAAACTCATGGCCTCATAAGCTTATTTGGGGGTGACTTATCTGCTGACAAATTAAACCCTGGAAAGAGGCCAGCAGAGACCAATAGTTGCCACGTTTTTATGTTTTTACTTAAGAAAATTTAGAGATGAAGGAAGCTGCAGAAGTCGGAGGGGGGATCTTCGATTGGTCTTGAGGTCCCTGTTCTGGTCAGTGAGGAAGATGAGAATGACGGGTTACCTGTGAGACTCCAAAAGATGGGTCAGTGGGAAATGTGCCTGAATTGCCTTGTCGAGTGATGGTGAGCTCCGCGGCTGGTACCTCGGCTGCCACTGGCTTTTACATCGGTTGTAATGGGACTCTCTCAGTCCCTTTGACTTCGTGTCGACACTGTAGTAACGAAATCACTCAGGACTAATTTTCCCTGCCTGCCCGTGCGAAGATCTCTGCATTATTAATGGGCGCAATGCGAAATAAAGTGATCCCGGTGTGTTTACAGAGCAGCATTACAAACGGGTGGAGGAGTGCGTCTTCAGGTTTACCGCAAATGGGTTTCCTTGGTCTGCCGGCGTGTTTCTGGGCCACGTTCCGTGCAGCGCGGAAAGAAGGGCACCGTGGGCTGTCATCGTCCCAAACCACATCTGGCAGGGCGCACAGAGGGGACCTGCAATGATTTAGCCTCAGGAAGTTACTTCTGGTCAGGTTATGAAGTGGTTTTGTGGTGCTGCTTGAGAATGAATTTCCATGCAAGAAAAAATAATAGGATGTCTGCTACTTTGGGAGTCTATTTTTACCCTGAAACTCCTTACAAATGCTATTTATAAAACTAGAAAGTGCGTGGAGGGAATGATCTGGCCCAGTATCCCACCCAGCATGGGAAATCCCTTTATGTCATCTTGGATAAAAGTGGTCACCCACTTTTCTGCTTGAACCCTCTTCCCACCATTGGCAGGCAGTTCCCCCGACCGAGGCTCTCTCTCCCACTGCCAGACAACTCTTATTTTTAGGAAGATTTTCTTTACATTGAGGTAAAGCCTGGTTTTATTCCTTCCATGCTCAACATTTTAGAAGTTTTTGAGCTTTGCAGATAATGACGGAGAAGAAGACAGGGAGGCCCCTTGCCTCTTGGAACTGACATTCCAGGGACGCAGGGTTCGGGAGAGAGGCAAGTGTTAAGAAACACAGTCCTGGGAAGTTGTGATCAGTGTCATGAGGGGAGAGAAAGGGCTGAGATAGAAAATACTTGGACGTATGCGGGGTGGTTACACATCTGACAGGGTACTCGGGGGAGCGTTCTCCAAGGATTTGTCTTTGAAACTGAAACCTACAAGAAAAGGAGTTGTCAGCAGTTGGCGGAGTCTATGGGAACAATTTGTGCTAAGGCCTCGTGACCAAAGGGAGTTTCCTGCACTTCAACAAATGAGAGCAAACCGCTGTGGTCCAAGCCAGGGGAGAGCAGGAGAATGGTCCTGGGTTGGAGTGAGAGAGGATACAGGAATCTGGTATTGAAGGGTCTTGAGGCCATGATAAGAATTTGGGGATTTCTTTTTTTCTTTGCAAAGCTCACGGCAAGGAAGTTGTAAAGAGTTTAAAGCATGGGAGAGTCATGATCCAACCTGCTGTGTGGGTAGAACTGTGGCTGATGTTCTGAGGAGACTGGCCTCAAGACGCTTAGGAGGGTCTGGGCCACCCACGCCAGTGTGAAAGGTGGTGTTCCTCTGGCTGGGGTCGCAGTGGTGGAGACGTGGAGAGCTCGGACTTGAGACCCATGTTGGCGGTAGAGCGGGGACTTCCTAGTGCTGGGTGGGATGTGACAGGCGAGGCCAAGGGCTGTGGTCAGAGCAACCGAGTATATGGTGCTGAGAGGGGAAGACCCGCAGTGAAGGGTGAGGATGTGGACGCCGGAGTTTGCGTGGGCAGAATACATTTGAAAGGCCTCTGATTATACAGGGGAAGCTAGGGTTCAGAGGAAAAGTCTAATGGAAATGGAAATGGGCGCCATGAGCATGGAGGCTGTTTAAAGCTACAGGAATTGATGAAGTCGTTGAGTGAGACTAAAGATGAGAAAAGGTCAAGAGTTGATCAACCTTGGACATCTAGAGGTTGTGTAAAGGAGGAATAACAAAACAGAGATGGGAGGAGTTGTCCCTGACGTGGGGATGCCAGTTGTAAGGGGGGGGGGGCGCAGTGCGATGTATCAAACGCCGTGAAGCCTGTTAAATGGGGTAGAGACGTACCTTTTGGGTTTGACAAATTGAAGGTCATCGCTGACCTTGACGCACAGTTTCAGCGGAGTGATAGAGACAGAAGACAGACTGCAGTTTCCAGTATAGCAGAATAAATTGATCCTCCCCCCCCTTCGCAGAATCACAGAGCAAACATGTAAACGTTGGTTAGTTCCCCTTAAATGCCCTCCTAATTAAGTAGTCCCAGTTTCTTTGAATGTTCCTGATCAGACTTACAATGTCCCTGATCGTATTGTTTTGTCCTTAACTCTGTTCTGCTGAACGCCCTTTTCAAATTAAAAAGTTCGAAAGGTACCCAGTACTTTCAGATGGGATTCTTACCTCCCTTCCTCGAAGATGCTACGTGATACCGACCATTATCGGTCTCAAGTGGTCATTGCTTCACGCGAACCATTGCCAAGTAAGACTTGTAAAATTGGGGGCGCCTGGGTGGCAGCGGTTAAAGCGTCTGCCTTCGGCTCAGGGCGTGATCCCGGTGTTGTGGGATCGAGCCCCACGTCGGGCTCCTCCGCTGTGAGGCTGTTTCTTCCTCTCCCACTCCCCCTGCTTGTGTTCCCTCTCTCGCTGGCTGTCTCTATATCTGTCAAATAAATAAAATCTTTAAAAAAAAAAAGACTTGTAAAATTGTTATGAAACTGAGTGTATGGCCTCACGTTTATGGACCCTCTTCTGTCGCATCTTGGTTTCAGCCCCGTGTTTCAGCCTGTCAGAATTATTTGAATCATAATTCCAGGGTTTACTTGACAAACACTTGTTTCGGTTCAGAAGACGCTGTGTATGGGCTCATTATAGAGGTGCTCTGTTGGCAAGACCCAAATTAGCTAAATTCTGTTCCAGAAACATGGTCAATATTAGCAGCCCCACCCGGTTTGCACACCTGCCATCAACACGTTTAATGCTTCTTCTGGGCTTCCGGCTAAGCTGTGAGTAGGAAAAATGGACCTTGGGAACCTGGGTGCAAGGCATGAGTCGTGAGCCACGGTCAGAGCTCGGAAGTAGGGCCTTTTTTGCTGTGAGACATCTGCTCATTCATGATATTTGGTACAGCCTTTCAAGTAATGACAAGTCTGTGAACCCTGACTATCAGCCAGCCCACATTCCTCTACCAGAATGTCACGAGGACCGTCAGATCCCTCGCTGAATCCCCATATTCCGTGAGAACTGTAATCTTGTGATCTCCCCGTCTGTTAACAATATCCAAGAAGGAAATAAGACTGATGTGCTTATTATTTTAAGCGTTGTGATGTCGTGTTCGTGACCAAATGCCTTTTAAAAATTTTGTTTTCCTGTCCAGATTATACAATTAATAACTATTCATATCAGAAAATTGGTAAAACCTAGAAAACACGAGAAAGAATGTTCGTGTGGTCTCACCACCCAGAGATTATTATTATTTTGTTCTAATGTATTTACACGAAGTAGGTGGACATGGTATTGGCTATATATCTGTAGAAAGACATTTGGAAATCTTTTCGTGTGATTTTCTGTTGATTTCCCCATGCCATTACACATTCTTTTTTTTTTTTTAATATTTTATTTATTTTTGCAAGACAGAGCACGAGCACGGGCAGGGGCAGGGGCAGAGGGAGAAGCAGACTCCTCGCTGAGCAGGGAGCCCATTGCAGGACTTGATCCCAGGACCCTGAGATCATGACCCGAGCCAAAGGCAGATGCTTAACTGACTAAGCCACCCAGGGGCCTGCCATTAAACAGTCTTAATAGGTCCAGTTTTCCCCCCATCCTATGGCTGTAATCAATTTCATCCTTTCCCTTATTTTAGACACTTAAAAAGTAGAAAAAACCCATTTAAAATCTTTTTTTTTCCCCCCAGATTTTAGTTTTAAGTAGTCTCTACAGCCAGCATGGGGCTCAAACTTCTAACCCTGAGATCAAGAGTCACACGCTCCCCCTACTGAGCCAGCCCGGTGCCCCTAAAATCGTTTCTCTAAGGAGTACTATTGCAGATGAGCTTCGGTGAGCCTCTCTGACGATTTCTTAGGGAAAAATTGCCAAGCGAGAAGTTACTGAGGTCAAGGAGATTATTTAAGACAATTGGCAGTTTTGTAAATTGTCCCCCCAAAGTTTATATCAGTCCTTTCATTTTTAAAGTGCTTACAGACCACTCATCACGGAGCCGACGTAGCGTTTTCTGGAGCGTCTCCTTAACATTTAACCGGTTCGTATTTTGACGACCGTCCTACCTCGTGAGTCTGGGAATTAGCTTCTCTGTCGTTGGCCTTCTCTTCCTGTTTCTCCAGGATCTTCGTTGCTAAATTACTAGCTAACCAGGTTTATGAAAGGGTATCGTTGATTAACGTTGATGCAGGAGCCCTGTGAGAGCCAGTATTAGCAGATAACTTTGTCCCCAGATGTTCCCCATCTTTTTTTTTTTTTAATTATAGGAAGCCGTAAAAAATCACAATTTCTGAAATTTTTCTCGGTGAACTTTCCCGCTGAGCAGAGCCGTCAGACTCTCCTTTGGGTTGTTTACTGTTTGTTCTGCAATATAGCCTCGTGGCTTTGTGCACAGAGCCGTTGTGTCTGGGCTCATACCCAGCTCCGCCACTAATTAGCTGTGTGACCTTGGACAGGTTACTTCATCTCTCTGTACTTCAGTATCCTTGTCTGTAAAATGGGGAATATGGAGTATGTCTCTCCTCGGGGTGTTAGGAGGATTATGTGACTTTATATAATATATATATATATATATATATATATATATATATATATATATATATATATATATATATATATATATATATATATATATATATATATATATGATTATTGTTAGCTATTTTGGAGTTTGTTGGGGTAAAGGGAAGGAATGGGAGCCTAGCCTCTCTTGGGCTTTAGAAAACAGTGATGATTTCTTTTTCTTTCTTTTTTTTACAAATCTAATAAATGGGAACAGAAAAAAAAAGGTGGGCATTTGAATGGTGTTCATTAGTTTAACAATCTAGAATGTGTGTTCTTTTTTTTTTTTAATAAAAGCTTTGATATCTACTGAGGGCAGCCAGTATATATATATATTTTTAACTGAGTTACTTTACATGTTCCCTTTGGGCAAACTGGCTTCCTGAGAAGGTCGGTGTTCATTTCTGCTGTTAGATTTCAGGTCTGTTAACAAGTGTTAAAGGGCTGTACCGTTATGGCTCACGGTTTTAACCAGAACAGCTGTTTCCCCCATAAACCTGCCATCGGTGTGGCTTCATGCTGAAAATCAGCTGTGTGTGAGCTCCATTAACTCCTTCACGCACCCAGGTCCTAGCTGATGGCATCTCCTCATCACTGATTAGGACCCTGGTGACTTAAAAGAGTTAAGTGAGGTGCTCTGAAAAGTAAGCAAAGGGAATCATTTGGATAATGGGAAGTTCTGGTATTAACCCCCTGCCGAAAGGAAACGAGGTGTAGTAAACAGCCAAAGGCGGGCGGGCGTGCGTGCGTGTGTGTGTGCGTGTGTGTGTAAAGGAGTGAACTGACAGCATCTCTGTCCCTCTTCATGGTATGGCTATAGGATATACAAATCAAAAGCCCTTGTTCTTTTCTGCCCTGGGTTTGTCTCTGGCAGATTTCAGATTAGTGCATCACCACGCCCAACCCCAGTGCTTAGAGAACAGTGGTCTGAAGGAGTGGAGAATTTGTGTCAGTAGGACAAGTAACATCGCAGAGTATTCTTGGTACAGGGGTTGGATTGACGTTTTCTCAGAGAACTTGCGTCTTCTCTCCTGTTCCATGTCAAATAGTCATTAGTCAACTCTGTATTATGCCATTCCCTCTTTTTGAACAATGTGTTATTGATGGGTGAGCTTTGGACTTTGCTTTCTGAATCTGTGAAACACATTGGGATTCGGACATGATAAACACTGAACCGAACTGTTGTCGACAAGTTTTGACAGTTGGTATTCAACAGCAATAAGTTGTCCTTTGCTTTCTAGAATATTCTGAGCGTATTTGCCCAATAATGTGTTTTTCCGTAGTGGTTTTGTCCAGTAGGTGTTAAGATGGAGTTGTTTCCAAGTCATCTGGCTATTGAGATTTGTATGGTCACTGAGGTAGCCTTTCCTTCTGGAAGCTTTGGTCTTCCAAGGAAGTTCTATGTAATAGTTGCATATTGGTTTTGACACAGACATACTGAATTTTGGTTGTAAATTAGTTTTGACACAAACATACTGAGTCAACTATCCTGTGTTTTTCATGGTTTTGACCTTGGGTAGTCCTTTTCTGAGAGTCGAGTCTACTGTCAGAGTTCATAATACATGGGTATTAATTAGGCTGCTTAATTTTTTTGTGGCTAAGGGAGACTGTGTCGTAGTATTGGATTTATTCTTAAGGTCAGGGATTATTTAAAATATTGAAAAATAATCAGGCCGAGTGTTATTGAAGTGGCATGCATATAATAGTGGTGGCCATGGGGTTTATAATAGTCACCTCATGCTTTTCCAAAGGCACATCTTATACTTCTAGACATATACCCAAGCACATCTTTTGACTGAAAACTTAGTTTCTATGGACGTAGCTACACGGTTTTAAGGCTCAAAGTTTTGGCTTTTAGCAACATGCCACAAGTTCGTTTTCATATTGGTAAATCTTCCCATAATTGGGGGAAAAGTTCTTATGTCAAAGAGCGTGAGTTGCTGTCTGTCTCTTGGAGTGAGAATAGCTTGAAATACATTTATTTAGCTAAACACGCAGCTAAAAGCTTTAGCTCACGGCTTCAACCTGTGGCTGACATTTCAAACGTTAATGCTGCTGTTGAAAAATACTTTGAACAGAACTTCTACTTCTTTCTCATTAGTATTTCAGTCCAGAACTTCACTCTTTGTTCTCATTTGTCAATATCAAAAAGGATACTTAATGAAAGTGCATTTGGCCATACTTTCACAAATTAAGCAGTAGCGATACAAAGAGAAATCTCTAATTGCTTGGTTTTTTGGCGGGGGCGGGAGCAGAGGAAACCATAGCATTTGCACTTAGGGATGAAAACTACTTTTAAAAGATTTTATTTATTTGTCAGAGAGAGGGAGAGCACAAGCAGGGAGAGCAGCAGGCAGAGGGAGAAGCAGGCTCCCCGCTGAGCAAGGAGCCCCGTGTGGGACTCGATCCCAGGACTCTCGGAGCATGACCTGAGCTGAAGGCAGCTGCTGAACCGACTGAGTCCCCCAGGTGTCCCTGAAAACTACTTTTAAAAAATTCTCTTGATTTGGAACTCACTGATGACGGGCTCTTATAGATTTCTTAGATCATTTTAGAAATGTTCCATCTTCTGTATTCTTTTTTTTTTCTTCAGCATCTCTATTTTACACGCTCTCTTATCCTTGTTGACAGCCGTACCACTTGACAGTTGCGCTTTGGCTGGGTTCTGCTTTACCCCTGCGATGTGTCCCTTGGCTGTCCCTTGCACTGAGGGACGAAGATCCAGCCCACTCACTGTCATACTCACGGTTCTTGCTCAGTCTGATGCTCTCTGTACACCGATTGCTTCACTGGCAGCTGCTTCAAAATAATTGATCCAAGTCCGGCTCATTGCAGCTTTATGTAACCGGCCGCAGAGGGAGAGCGGACGTTCGGGTAGGACTCGGCCCCTCCAGCCCGTGTCAGAACATCCTGTGGGGAGACCACACAGCACAGTTGGTGGTGAGCGTGTGTCCTGCAGGGAAAGGTCTCCTCACCACCATTGTGCGGGAGCGCACGTGGCCACGGGGAGATGCTCGCTGGGAGGCAGGGTGGGACGAAGGCTCCTTTTCAAGACCTGAATTAGAATGCACTACCACATGGGAACCCATTCAGCCATTGCAAAGGGAGAGGCTTGGGAGGCTGGAGTGCTGGAGCTGAAGAGCTCAGAGACCCCCCGTGATGTGTCCTTTACCTGCATTCCCAGGCTGAGTGGGAATTTTTATTAATTTGCTCGTTTCCTCTGTCCTTTAGTGGTATCGCGATGACCTGTCCATTTCCAGTGGGGTCAAAGCAGTCAGTGATCTTAATTCTCTCTTTCTTAATCACGATGGGGGGGGGGCATGCCAATGAAGTGCTACAAATGTGTCCCTGTTTAGCAAGAAGATAAGAAGAGCAGGATTTTAAAATCATCTCATTGACTTTGTTTTAAATCTGCCTGTTGGATCCCTTCTTCGGAGGAGCAGGCTTCCCTACCCAGCAATCAACCGAAGCCCCAGCTGGATGTGTTTCCATTACCCATTCCTCTCCGCTCCCCTAGCCTTGTTTCCAATTGGGAATATTCTGGGGAAACACATGCTGTGTTTTGAGATTTCCAGCCACGGCAAGCAAGCAGGATTCCCTAGCTGACTCAGGTCCTAAGGGACGAGTCTTGGAGACATGCTGATCTGCGATACCCTTGGAGGCATCCCTGCTGTTGGAGGGAGGACATACAGGACTATGTAATATACTGGCTTACAAACGGAACATTCTCTGGTCATGGTGGGGCCATATCTGGCAGTCGTATTTATGTTGCCTATTAAAAAACTTTGAAAAGTAGAAGAGCCACTGCCTGGAGGGGAAGATGGTGTTTGGGGAGGCGGGGGCTGTCACTGTCCTATCGGGGTGCAGGTGGCAACACAGAGATGAGCCCCCCTCCCCCGCCCCCAGAGGATAGGGTAGGAGTGGCCGTCGGCAGACACCTTCTGTCTAGACAGTCACATGTGCTCCTGGGAAGCAGCCCTGGGCAATGGTTAAGAACTCTGCTTCTGCATCCAGATGGATTGGAGGTACCATGTGGCCTCATACTGCGTGACCATGAAAGGAAAGCTGTCCCCCTCTGAGCCTTAGTTTCTGCGTCCGTAAAATGGAGATGATACTTAGACCTATCTCATTAAGTGGTTTCGAGGATTCAGCGAGACAGGGTTTATGAAGAACCTGGGGTGATACTGGTACATCGTAAACGGCCATTCGGGAAACATTAACTCCGTCCATTACCGCTCTTCCATCATCACTATTATTAAAAAAAGACCGTGGCAGGGAACCAGAACCTAGAGTTCTGGAGGGTCTCACAGTGGAGATGGGGGAAGGTAATGTATTTCAAGGCAGCCGAACCAGGTTCTGGTTAAGGGAGAATCTGGGCAGAGAAGGCAAAGACCTGATTCGTTAGGATAGGGGGTTGGCAAACAATAGCCCGTGGGCCAAGTGTGGCCTCCTGGGCAAATCTAACCTGCCTGTTCTTATAAACAAAGTTTTTTTGGAACACAGCCATGCCCATTTGCTTACAAATTGTCTGTGGCTGCTTTCGCTATAGCAGCAGAGTTGAGTTGTTGCAACAGAGACGGTATGACCTGCAAAGTAAAAAATATTTACTCTGGTCCTTTACAGAAAGTTGGCGAGTCCTTGAGTTGGACAACAGGTTGGTCAACAAAGGCGGAGAGCGGTACACGCTGCAGTATTTCTTCCGCCTTGGCGTCAAAAGCTATTTGAAGGGCGCCTGGGTGGCTCAGTCAGTTAAGCATCCAACTCTTAATCTCAACTCAGGGTTGTGAGTTCAAGCCCCACGTAGGGCTCCACAGTGGGTGTGGAGCCTATTTAAAGAAAAAAAGCTATTTTAGCGATTGCTCTGATTTTAGGCTTATGAAGGGATGCGGTGAGCGGAGGTTCAGCTAGACCTGCTCGCAACCTGGCCAGGGTGATTTCTATCGAGGAAGGTCTTCTGGAGGGACGCAAGTCCTCACACTCCCTGCGGGATCTCGTGCTTCTGGGACTGAGGTGAAATGACATAGTGGAATTAGGCTGAGATCCTCCTGCACGAGTAGAATGGCTGTAGTAGGAGCCACTTCCAAGGGGAGTCTGAGCAGGAACCTCAGCGCTCAGGGTCTTTCCTGGAGGCCAGCAATGGGAGGCTGGTCCTGTCTGCACCTCAGTGTCCCCATAACTTAGGCTAGGGGAGCTGGGCTGGGGGTGATGTCAGGCTCCAGACACTGTGGGTGTGGCTGGCCTCAATCAAGGAAGGGAGGCTCATCTGTGTCCTCTTTGGAAGCTAGTGTTGTAGAGTTGACCGTTCGCTAATTCCATATTTTACCAGGGGAAAAAAAAACACACGTGAAGTTGGGAAGCAGTAAAGAGTGTTGGTTTTTCTCTTTAGGTCTGGATTTCTGGAGTTTTTCTTTAGGTCTGGAATGAATAATTGATTCATTTGCTTATTTCTCTTCCCTCGTGATTAGAGCTCTATTTCCTGTAGATAATATTCTCCCCTCTCTGCTGTCCACTCCTCCTTACCATTCCCGTAGGCCTCCTCCTCGCCCTACATTTGCTTTCCTGGTAAGGGCTCCCCTGAGCTCCTAGGGCTCCAGGGAGGGACCTGTCTCCTCCTCACCCCTGCTGATCCCTCCCCCAACCCAGTGGAGTCACAGGATCCTAAAGACATTTCCTCCTTAGTGCCTTATGCATTACCGCTGCTTTCTGGTAACTTTCTCTCAAATGCCGTAGTTCTGTGTTTCCTAAACTTTGTTCCCCGGTCCTCCTTTAATCTCCACTCTATTTACATTTAATTACTATTTTATATTTATGTTATTTATATTATACACTATATTTTATATTATATTGTGGTATTATAATATGCAGTGTATTACATATAATATATAATATTAGGTATAACATACATTGATGCTTGTATAACACATACTTATGTATTACATTGTGACAGTATATTGTATATACAATAATACAATATATATTATAGAACTATACTAAGTGAAACCTAACACAATAATTATATGCTGTATATTATACAACATATTTTGAATGTTATATAAAATATATATGATTTATATAAAATATATTAAAATAGTATCACGTTATATCATACATTATGTTGTAGTATTTAGATTTAATATTTGTAGTACTTATTATATTCACTATTTTTCTTTTTTTTAAGATTTATTTATTTATTTTTTTTTAAGATTTTATTTATTTATTCGACAGAGATAGAGACAGCCAGCCAGAGAGGGAACACAAGCAGGGGGAGTGGGAGAGGAAGAAGCAGGCTCCTAGCGGAGGAGCCTGATGTGGGGCTCGATCCCGTAATGCCGGGATCACGCCCTGAGCCGAAGGCAGACGCTTAACCGCTGTGCCACCCAGGCGCCCCTATTATTTTTTTTGAGAGGGAGAGAGTGTGCATGCATGTGTGGGCGAAGGGCAGTGGGAAAGAAGCAGAAAGAATCCCAAGCAGACTCCCCACTGAGTGAGGAGCCAGATGAGGGCCTCGATCCCACAACCCTGAGATCACGATCTGAGCCGAAATCAAGAACCAGACGCTTAACCGACTGAGCCACCCAGGTGCCCTGATTCAGTATTTTTCTTTAAGTCAATTCCCTGCTTTTAGCTTCATCTTCAGTAATCATGTCCATGGAATTATGGCTTGTAGTAGAATATTGCGTGTGTTTTTAATATGCAGTCCATGGAAACTAGAAATAAGCAACAGAATCATCTCAGGGGAACTCGTAATGCCCCTTTTGGGAATTTCTACCTGGTTTTTATCTCATCGTTTTGAATGCGTATTAAAGTAGTGTCTCCCCGCTTCCAGCTTGACTTCTCTTCCTGGCCCCTCACTTCTTTCTGGTGGTCCATCCTCCCCACTGCAGGAATGTCTTCCCCAAATGTAAAGCTGTGCCTGTCACACCAGGCTCTGTGGCCCTCTCTTGTTGTCAGGGTGACATCTTTACTGTACATACTTCACAGCTGAGCTCTCAAGACCTGGCACCCCCCCCCCTCCGCCGTCTACCTGTCGGCCCCTCTCAGCTGTGTTCTTGTCCCCTGAATATACATCTTCTGCCCCAGCAATACTGAATCACTTGCAGTTCCCGAAAGCTATCACTCTATTCCATGCCCCTGTGCCTGGAATTCCTTTTCCCCTTTATTTGCCCAAATCCTGGTGGTGCATGAATGTTCACCCCAAGAACCCTCCCTGCCAGGTAGCCTTCCCTGCTCAACCCCTCACGAGTTTGAGGGAGCTGCCCTCCTCCTTTTTCTGGCTGCCCTGAAGTTGAATGCAGTGATCATGAGCCCTGATGTGAAACGGAACTCGATTTGAACCCAGGTTCTCCTACCTTCTTCTCAGTGTCTTCTGACACCATATGAGCAGCTCTGAGCTTCAGTTTCTCATCTGGCAAATGGGGAGAAGAGGGCATATCTTGTGAGATCGCTGCAAGGATTATACTGGGATTACATGCTTTGCGCAGTGCTGGACACATAGTAATCTCACCAACTGTAGCATTATTATCGTCTTTGTTGTCTTTGCCATCATGAATCATGACCGGTGTTAGGATTGCATGATGGGTTTGAGGACCATCAGGGCATGGGAGAATGGTGAAGTGTCTGGTCCAACACGTGGCCTTCGGGGGGCTGTGGGGTGGAGGCCATTCCCAAAGCAGCGTGCATCAGGCTGTGAGTCCGACTTCTGCTGCTGGCTCCCGGAGGGCAGGTGTCTCGTCTGATTCGGCTGTACATTCCCAGGGCTGAGCAGTCCAGGGAGCAAACCCAAAGTACCTGCATCTAGGGTTCTGTTAAAAAACAAAGTTGCACCGGGTAAATCCGAAGACCTAACTGGCTTTATTAAATGGTTCACGAATTAGGCAGCATCCCACCCAGCGAGTAAAGGGGAGCTCCCAGGAGCTTTGCAAGATGGAAGGTTTTCAAGGTGGAGAAGGAATTAGCAAGGAATGCATGGCTTTAGGCCAGGTCTCCCTCCTAAGGGGAATGATGGGCATCTATGGAGGGATTCTCTCCTAGCCTTGACCAGGAAATTCCAGTTTGGCTGGTTTGAAGGTTGCATGGGGGAGGGGGGTGTTGAAACTGCAGTTAGGTTAGGTGCTAAGCCTTGGCGTGCTGACGGGGTTAACGTAAGTGACGCCATTTTGGGCCTGTGGTTTTCTTTTTAGCCATTCATACACCTTACTGTGATCTCAGTGGCAGTAAACCAGAGTCACCTAAGCAGTCCTTGTGTCCTCACCTTTGAAATGGGGACAGCCATAGCTACTTCTGCCTGAGTCTACCAGAGGGTAATTGACCATGTGGGCAAAATAACCTTTCTTAGGGGAGACGGTAGGGCTATCGAATACTAACAACGGTTCGGTAAACATGCCTTAGCATGAGCTCTTCCTACCCAACGGTATTTTTTTTTTTATCATGGTTTCTATGCCACTAAAAAAATTTAGCCTTCACTATTTGTGATTTGGCTCGACTTTGAATTAAAAACTCTATACTAAAAGGAGTAAAAGGATAGGCAGACATTGAGACAGTCGGGGACCTTGGGAACAGCCCCGGGGGACACCGCCTCCTGGCTGTCCATCACTTTTCTTGGAGAGGGGAGCCCAGACCAAAGAGCAAACGCAGATCTGTTCAAACTGATCCGAGACAGGATGGCCACCACCAACTGACCTTTCGCCAACTTTCCCCCTCATTTTCATGCTGAAAAACACGCCCAGAGGTGGAGATTTAATATGCAAATGAAACCTACCAAGGATGCCGGTTCTGTCAACTGCACCTGCACACCAGCTTTCCTGGGCTTCCCCACCCCTCCGCATGCTTGGAGTCCATCCTTTTCCTTCTCGGCCCCTTTCAAAAGTTACCTGACCATTGTTGCGGAGCCAGTCTGACACCTTTGTCAGCACTGTGTCTCCCTTCAGCTGCACCTGTTGTTCCAATAACACCTTACCTGTGCCTTTAAACTTTGGGTCCAGCCTCGTTTGTTTCTACCAGACCCCAGTCTGGTGACAGTATCATTGGTTGAAATTACAGCTGTGCGTTTGTTTCTATTCTTTGTAGCTGTATCTAAAGAGACCAATTTTGTAGATTTGGCTGAAAGAATGTGAAAATGAGTCTATCCAGTTCCAGCAGTGCTCTGCTTATGAAGCCGTGATCATTTTGGGGGGGGGGGAGGGGCTGGAAATCAGGACGCTCCAACCGGTGAGAGGTTAGCTTCCAGTACTTGTGTCCGATGGCAGAGCCTTCTCTTTGAGCCTGTCCCTCCCCTGCAAGGTGATCGATGGCACAGTCTCCCACTGCGATTGTCCTCTTTGACTTCCTGATCCTTACAAAATGCCCTGGGACTTTCTCAGCTCATCTCAACCACCCCCTTGTCTGGGGAGCCGCTTCTGATGATTTCAGATGCTTTGTTCTCTTTCTTTATTGAGCAATGTTTGTGTTTATTGTTCTGTATAATTGAGTGTGAAGCCTCCTTGAGTTGTTCTGTGTGCCTGTACGTGACCTCTCAAGGGCATTTACATATCTTTTTTGCCCTCAAGCTATATCACAGGCTGTTCTGTTGTATGCTGCCGTCCATTGTTCCTGTGGAATCGAACCGCGGTGTGGGTGAGGCAGGACCTAGTCCTTTCCATAGTGCCAGGACAGTGTTGGGCAATGAGAGGAGGGGGGATACTATTAACATAAAATGAACACACTTTTTAGAATTTCTAAAAGACAGGAAGAGACTTTTTTTTTCCTTTTTAAAGAGAGAGTGTGCACAGGACTAGGGGGATGAAAGGGAGAGAGAGAGAGAATCCCAAGCAGGCTTCACGCCCAGTATGGGGGCCCCATGAGGGGCTCGATCTTACAACCCTGAGATCATGATCTGAGCTGAAATCAAGAGTTGGATGCTTAACCGATTGAGCCACCCAGGTGCCCCGAGAGGAAGAGACTTTTGTTCAAGCTCAAGTTAGGACAGCTGCCCGGAATGCACAACCTTCAGGAAAGAAGAGGGTTCTCAGGCAAGGGAACATTTGGCGTAGGGTTATACGCATTTCTTACACGAAAAGTTACAAATCATTAGACAAAGGCCATTTCAGAAAGGTACACACTTTGTCTTAAGTTTCTTGTATATGCAGAGCTGTATAAATTTAATCTTATGAAAACCGGGGACATTTCTTTTTTCTTATCTTTTGTGTTCCGATTGCTCCCTTTTTTTTTTGGTTATTATTTTAATGAAGCAGATGTGCAGTGTGTGCTCGGGGCAGAAGGAGAGCCCATGCTTTGAGGTTTTGCAGAGTCAGTTTTGACCTTGGTAAATGTTGAAGTATAGCTTTCCCTGGGCACCCAGGAGCAGGGCCCACAAACATGAAAAGCTGAAAATTTCCTTTATCAATACCTATCTGTTGATCGCACGGATTCTTCTTTAACCCGGAAAAATACGAGAATGTTCATAGATCTGGAGAATTGTACTTGCAAGAGAATACAGACTCTCATCCTATTACTAGGTGAGCCATGAGGTTGATGTTCTCTTGTGTATGTAACTTTTCCCATATTTTAATCATGGTTTAGAACGAGGCCTTGAAAACGTTGTGCAGTAGAATGGAATAGAAGCCTGGGGAATATGTTTTCCTTTATTAAGAATCTGCAGTAAAGTCCTTGCCTTCCATGGCTCTTAAAATGGGCTTTCCCATGGGGCGTCTGGGTGGCTCAGTGGGTTGGGTGTCCAACTCTTGATTTTGACTTGGGTTATGACGTCAGGGTTGTGAGAGCCAGCCCCACATCGGGCTCTGCTCTGGGTGTGGAGCCTGCTTGAGATTTTCTCTCTCCCTTGCTCGCTGCCTCTCTCCTCCCAACCCCGCTAGTTGTGCTCTCTCTCTTTCTCTCTCTAGGGGCAAAATGGGTTTTCCCAGCTTTTTAGTTAGTAGTTGACCATCCTTGGCCTCCATATTATTTCCAAGTGGGCTGTCCCCTTTGATCTTTTCTGTGACAGCCATTGGGGGGGGGTGTTAGTCAATAAGGTAAATTGTTGTCTATAACGCCTATTTGCCAGCCTGAACCCGAGTTCTCATTATCCAATGTGTAGGGACCTATAGGAGATTATTGCCCCCTCCAGGATAACTACTAAATCTCTGGTCTTACGTTGATTTGCATGTTGGCATTTGTGTTCTCTGGGTTCATGTGATCACACTGGCAGAGCCAAGTAACTGCCTTTCTTTGGCCGTTAAGACAGAAAGCCGACAGAGAACAGGCACCTGGGAGACAATTCCTCTCTCAGGAGTCTGTAGTTTTTTATTCCCGCATCCATTTTTTGCAGCTTTCTGCCGTAAAACAAACGGATAGATGCGGATAGACGCACTTGCTCTCGCCTCGCGGGTCATATGTCCGTCTCTGGAAACCGGCCACTCCCAGAATTAGCAGCTTGCTTCGTTCAACCGGTGTGATTGGAAATGCTCGTGTTGGGAACTCCTGCCTGGGCTGTGTGTAGGGTCACGTCCCTGGCTTGGAAATGGTTTGAGTAAACTTTTTGTGACTGTGTGAGCCTTCTCGAGTCTAGCAACTGAGGTTAATAGGAACAAATGAGTGTCTTTTTTTTTTTTTTTTTAAGATTTTATTTATTTATTTGACAGAGAGAGCCAGCGAGAGAGGGAACACAAGCAGGGGGAGTGGGAGAGGAAGAAGCAGGCTCCCAGCGGAGAAGCCTGATGTGGGGCTTGATCCCAGAACGCCGGGATCACGCCCTGAGCCGAAGGCAGACGCTTAACGACTGAGCCACCCAGGCGCCCCAACAAATGAGTGTCTTGGAAAAGTGTTTTCTGCTTTTCTCGGGTATTAAGCCACAGTAACCAGTCTGTGATGTCCAGTGGAAGAACTGTTTCTTTGGGTTTTGTGCAACTATGGGAAGGGTTTGGATAGATTTTCTTAGTAAAGTCTCCTATTCCTTAATCGGAGCCTCGAGGCTACAGGGAAGTCTGTTTGTGTCAACCCTGAATTTGGTAATTATCTCCTATAGTATTGGGGGATTATCTCAAAAAATTAAATGTGACAACAAAGGTAATGAGAGGAAGTGATATTCCTTAGGGAAAATGCTGAAGCTTGATTGCCTGAGGACAAATAGGGTCTTAGAAGGGAAAGTGAGGCAAAGGGAAGGTAATGGAAGACTTAATAAGCGTCCCTAATGCTTTTGAGTGGGCGTTGGATGGGAACAGAAGACCACTGACATGACTAATTGGTGAGCAATATAAAAGAGAAGGCAGGGCTTGTTAGCTACATGCTTTATGGATATTCTTTGGGAAGGTAAAATAACTAATATGTATCTAAATAAGCAATACGTGTCATGTACCCCCCCCCCACCCCGTGAACGGGCACAGTGCTAAGTATATTTATACACATCGTCTCATTTAATCTAGATTGTAATTTTTTTTTTTTAGATCGTAATTCTTATTCAGCTAGTGAGTAGCAAAACTGAGACTCACATTCAGATCTATAACTTCAAATTTTCTTTTCTTATGCAACACAGCCTCTACTGCTCACAAAGATTTCAAATGATTCCATCTGGAATATACGAGAAAAGTACCATTTTTCCATGTCAGTTATTAACAGCCGTCACATCAAGTAACTGCTTGAAAACTTCTGATGTTCAAACATTCGGTTTACTTTAATAAAGATGAGGGAGGTCATTTCTTCTGAATTTTGCATTATGTCACCTTCATTTCACCAAAGTTGATTCAAGGAGACTGTGGTAGAACGATTTTTATCCATAATTAATCGTCCCATAAAGTATGTCTTATTTAGTCCTTTTCATCTGTCTCTAACTGGGTGTTCAGAAAGACCCACAGAGATGGGATTGAAGCCAATACTCAATTATCCATGAAGGTGAGTTAGAGGAGCAGTGAAGACTGTAATAAAACCCGGATGTTATCTGAGCCCGTGCTCCACTTTGGGATTCCCAACTTAGCCCCTTACTTCATTCAGGTCGGACAACTTTTTCACGTTTCCCCGGCCGAGCCACATCTCAACCAAACCACATGGCATGGTAGTCCAGGGAAAGATTCTTGGGAAAGAGACATGGATTATTCTGGCTGGATGGGCAAATAGGTTTCCTCTCACACATCAACACCTCGCTGTTGATGGTCACTGTCTACAGCACGGAATTGAGAATGATTCTTTAGCCCCCAGAAGGGCTGGCCTGGTTTGGTTGGTTGCTCATATCTGCCATGAGTCGAGGATGGGGAAGTGAGTGGCAGCCTGGGTGACACACACTTGCCATCCCTTTTCTGCTCTCTTCCATATATCGTTTATGTTTCCTTCTCTGTGCAAGTAAATTCTAAAGCTTTGAATAAAGAAGTTACTCCATTTTAAAAATCGTCATTAAGGAAACTGTCTTAATTATGTTGTTTGATGCGTGCAGATTGGTTCTGGTTTCAGGATTTATGTATTTATCGAGATTTTATTTATTTGAATGAGTGAGGGGAGGGGCAGAGAGAGAAGCAGACTCCCCGCTGAGCAGGGAGCCCCATACGGGACTTGATCCCAGGACCCTGAGATCATGACCTGAGCAGAAGGCAAACGCCTAACCGACTGAGCCACCCAGGCGCCCGTTGGGAATTTCTTTTGATAAATGTAGAATGAATTTGATGTGGCGAAATGCTCACCTTCTAACATTAAAGGTCTGCAGAAAAGTGGATCCTTTGCTATTGTTGAGAATCAGCAAGTCTGAGGATGTTAGAAGCTGCCAGCCACTGGTCTTCTGTCTCTCCTGCCTGTCTGTCTGTCTGTGTGCCTGTGTGTCCCTTCTTCCTTCTTTTCCTCCTTCCCCTATGTTTCCCTTTTCCTTCCTTTCTGCCGTACCCTTTCCTCTCTCCCTTTCTCCCTTGCATTACGACATGAAACAGACATTAGACGCGCTCGTCACTAAAACCTTAAATGTTTTCACGTACTGTTTCATATTTGAAACTTACAAATATGTATTTATCTTGATTTATGTAACTGATATCAGTCATGAGGATCCCCTTCAGTGCATATAGTGAGTCGTAGGGAAGAAGAGCCAAGTTGCGTCTTGGGGCCTGGAAGGTTCTTTGTGATCTGATCCCCGCCCCCCAGCCTCATTATTTGTTAAGGGCAACCCCTCCTAGCCCTGTGTGTACACACACACACACACACACACACACACACCCATTGGAACCATCCTTAATTGTTAGGAGAGCCAAAGCCTGGCCGTTCTTTCAGTTTTCTGTGCCTCTGTATATGCTGCACCTTTTTTCTGGAATATACTACTTTCATCCATCTGCCTTTGGACCCAGTTCAGGTTTCCCTCCCTGGCAAGCTTTTCCTGACCTAGTTGTCCTTCTCCTTCGTGAGTATCTTGCCATATACCAGCAGTGATCTACTATTATAAATCACGGTGAGGACGCCCCGGGTAATAGTCGTTCAGCCCTTTCTGTGTGCCACGGATTGTGCTAAGGGCCACCCTTGATTATCTTGTCCTCATAGGCTAACTTAGTGGAGTAGAATTATGACCTTACCGCAGGAAGCAAAGTAGGCAGAAGTGACTGGCCCAGGAGCACAAGAGCTCGGGGGTGGCGAAGCCTTTTCAGTAGAACTTAAACGGTGAATTGTTTGATTTTACTCTCCTGCATTGTGAGTTCCCGGATGTCATGGACAATTTCATTGATTTCTGTGTCTCTGCTATGGTCTGACAGGCGGTATAGGCTCAAAATGTGTCTTTGTCCCATAAAATTTGAAATCTTATTTATGATAGGCTAAGCAGTCTTTCTGTTACCGCTCCAAATTTTAGAATGTAGGAACGTACAATAAACTGGTTTTGTTTCTTTATTTATCCTCAGATTTTTGTGTATTTTCTGCCATTTTAACAGTCATGTATCCTCAGCATCACATTTTGGCTGTAGCCTTAGTTTCGAATTTCACGTGTTCAAAAGAAATAGGGAACTTTAAAATTCCCGCCATCTGAAAGATTGAGCAAGATTTCTTTCACTCCTTTTTTAAGATTTTGTCTTTTTTTTTTTAAAAAAAGATCTTATTTATTAGAGAGAGAGAGGGAATAAGTAGGGGGGCAGAAGCAGAGGGAGAAGCAGACTCTCCACTGAGCAGGGAGCCTGCTGTGGGGCTCAATCCCAGGACCCCGAGATCATGACCTGAGCTGAAGGCAGACGCTGAACTGACTGAGCCACCCAGGGTCCCCGATTTTCCTCTCTGTTTATCACCACTGATTTATCAGTAAGGTTGGTGATTCTTTTTGATGGAGAGCCTTCCTTGAGAAGAAGTATGTGGAGTTTTACTTTCTTTTTTTTTTTTTAAAGATTTTATTTATTTATTTGACAAGGACAGAGACAGCCAGCGAGAGAGGGAACACAAGCAGGGGGAGTGGGAGAGGAAGAAGCAGGCTCATAGCGGAGGAGCCTGATGTGGGGCTCGATCTCAGGACTCTGGGATCACGCCCTGAGCCGAAGGCAGATGCTTAACGACTGAGCCACCCGGCGCCCCTGGAGTTTTACTTTCTACCTTACTTTCTGCGTCGTACCTTTGGGATCCGGTCTCTAATGTCTGGCCAGTTGGCGATCATGGAATCCAGTCATGACTAGGTAGGTGTCACTTTCCATTCTGTTAGGGTAGAAAAATGGACCTCCCATGGGTGCTGAAGAAAACCAAACTTCATTTGCCCCGATTATTTGTTCTGTAATGAAACAGTAAGAAGGAGTATGTGACTGATTGAAATTCAAAGAATACAAATTGATAAGCTTTACTAAAAAGGACCACTACTAGCCCCAACTGGTGGGTCTGACCGCGTACGTGTTCCGAGCTGGGAGTCACGATCTGGACTTAATTACAGTTAATTACAGGCATGGCTAGTTGTAACAGACTTGCCACTTAATGCTTATTTTGTCCTGTTGTTTTTAAGATGAGGAAAGTAACTATTAATATAGCACCTCATGGCAGCCACGGAAGAGTAAAGTAGAACGTTTTAAAAAAGGAAGTTTGGGGAATTAAATACTAAGTGACAGTGTAGTACACTTTGCTTAACCTTGACTGTCATCGGGCTGCGTTTAACGTGTTTCATAACGCTCCATTGGAACGAACTTTGAGGGCTTAGCTGAGAAAATTTCTTTTTTTTTTTAAAGATTTAAAGAGAGAGGGCACAAGCAGGGGGGAAGGGCAGAGGGAGAAGGAGAAGCAGACTCCCGCTGAGCAGGGAGCCTAACATGGGGGCTGGGTCCCAGGACCCCGGGTACATGACCTGAGGGGAAGACAGACCCCTCACCGACTGAGCCACCCAGGCGCCCCCAAAAATTTCAAAATAAGAAAAGCGCTAAAAATATTGTTCCCTGTGGTTTGCACGTAGACTTTGGGCTCTTGTATCATGGGCTTCTGGGATGTTCTCCCAGTTGCCAAGATCCTCTGAGCACTTGAGCTTGAAGAATCATTCCGGAGACTTTCCTCCTTCACATCTTCTTCCCTGGTTTTAAGCTCCAACAGAGCCTTTTGTCGTCCCCAAGAAAGGAGAGAAGAAAGGACCTGGAGCCCCACGCTGGGAGGGAGACTCACATGAGCTTCCCTGACATTTCAGAAGTGTTCTTTCCCAGAGGCTCCCTGGCTCTTTGCCTGTCAGCGGTCGGGCTTTTTTGTTTCATTTTCCCTCCAGACCTTATTTCTCGTAGGTGAAAAAGAACATCACAGCCACAGGTGAACTATTCATTTTCTTCCAAGTCACATTTTTCTCCTCCTGCCCGTAGAGGCACCTCCATTCAGAATGGTGTGTGTAGGCTTCCAGCTCATGGTTTCCCGTGTTCGCTAAATGTTCGTGTCTTTATAACCCATCTATAGTATTTGTGATTCTGTCCGTTTCTCATCGATGCTGTGCTGTACCCTGTTATTTTACAACTTGCTTTTTTCCCCACTCAGCATTATACTTTGAATGTATAGGCTGGTTCCCGTACAGCCCTCATAGCATGGTGATGTCGGTGCCTATTTCTGACATTTCGTTTGACTTCAAAATGTTTTCCCACTGCTTCTATCTTTCTCCTTTCTTTCTTTATGTTGGGTGATGTGAGGATTTTTTAAAATTCTTTTTTTTTTTTTTTCCCTCTCACGGCTTAGATGTTACACAATTTGTCTCCTCTCTTTCAGTGGTTACTCTATCATTTTTAGCAGATATGTATATTTAGTGATGTCTGAAGTTAGTGAGAATTCCTCTTCTTCCCACACACTGTGACGACCCTTAGAAACTTTCATTCTAATCCCCCTTCCTCCTTTTTTTTTTAAAGATTTTATTTATTTATTCGACAGAGATAGATTTATTCGACAGAGATAGAGACAGCCAGCGAGAGAGGGAACACAAGCAGGGGGAGTGGGAGAGGAAGAAGAAGGCTCATAGTGGAGGAGCCTGATGTGGGGCTCGATCCCAAAACGCCAGGATCATGCCCTGAGCCGAAGGCAGACGCTTAACCGCTGTGCCACCCAGGCGCCCCCCCCTTCCTCCTTCTATCTACATTACTGATGGCCAAGATCTTAGTTCGATCTTGCTTTTCCGACCTCCTTCCAATGAGTTGTTATGATTATGTTAATGACAGTATTTATTTACAGTGAGTTTTTATTCAGCCTAACGAGCATGCTGACCTGTTTTTTGGCTCCTCAGGCGCCTTCCTTCTAGGTCCTGTTTCCTTCTTGCTTGTTTTCCCTCTTAGCACGTCTGAGAGCAGCCACTTTTGCTCTTAATCTTTGTGCCTGAAAATGCCGTTCACCTTTTCTTCTCCCTGAAAGGGAGCTTACCTGTGTACAGACTTCTAGGCTGACTCACTTCCTTTTAGAACTTTGAAGGAGACTTTAATCAATTATTTCACGTCGATTTTTAACAGCCTAGGTAAAAACATTTCTAAAATGTAGACATAGGTGTGACGATTTTATACACTCTCGCCTTCGAGAAGAGGATCTGTTAAATCTCACAGAGGCTCAGTGAAAGTCAGCATCACTTTTGGGAACAGGAGAGACTGCCTTGTATTATAATGCAGTGATGTCCTTTTGGTGATGGAGGTGTATAAGATTGTTTGGTCTTTTGAGACCTTGTATCTGCTTTTTACTGTGTGTGTGTGTGTGTGTGTGTGTGTGTGTGTGTGTGTGTTATGTGCCTTTCTTCTCTGCCACTACTTTCAGCTACAACTGATTTACTAAATGTAATAATTCTCTTCTTTCAATCTCCTGTTTCCTTCCCGTTGATACATTGTTTCTCCTCGGCTACATGCTAGGACCCTAGATAATCAGACTTGTTAATTACATATGGGTTCATGTGACGTTGCTATGTTGTCTGTGTGTTCTTCCTAAAATTGTTTTATTATTTAAAAGATTTACTTATTTTTAGAGAGAGAGTGTGCACGCGCACGAGTGGGGGGGAGGGGCAGAGAGAGAATCTCAAGCAGACTCCCTGCTGAGTGCCAAACAGGATGTGGGGCTCAATCCCAGGACCCTGAGATCATGACCTGAGCCGAAACCAAGAGTCAGATGCTTACCCAACTGAGCCCTAAAATTGCTTCTTGTCACTTAGCCAGTCATAAAACAGTCCTCTTACTCTGGGCACACATCCTGAAGCTGGCTTGCCTGGGTTCATATTCCAGCCCCAGACTTTGATACTATACAACCCCAGCTCATTCTGTAGCCCCTGAGCCTCCGTTTCTTCATTCCTAAAATGGGGATGATGATTGCAGAATCTACCTTCTTGAGTGGTTATGTGTTTTAGGTGAATGAATACATGTAACAGAGCAGAGCAAAGCCTGGCCCTATAAAAATATGGCATGGTAAACACACTTTAAAACAGCTCTCAAGTTTCATCTCAAGTACCATGTATAGTTCGAGGGTCTGTGTAGCCAGAGTTAGAAAAAAGCATCCAGGATGAAGCATATCTAAGTTGGAGAAAGCCTGAACTTGGAAGCGTCTATTTCCGTGACCACAGGACATTGAGTGCAATGTGCAGGTTTATTCAAGTGTTTGCTTCTGCGGGAAAAGCAGGGGGTCCGAGCAGCGACTGTCACCCAGGATCGTCAGGGAGTGAAGATGTGACATTTTAGAAATCATAATGTAAATTAATGGGGAAGCATTTATTTGCTTTATAAATATTTGATTTGCATCCAACCTTTCAGTTCAGCCCGATGCCCCCATCCAAGGATGTGAACGCTGGAAGGCCTGAACTTGAGCTGCAGGTTTTTTTTTTCCCCCAGTAATTCGTGATGTGACCGTGACCAGGTTCTTTCAATTGTCTGTCCTTTAATTGGACTGTTATAAGGGCAAATGAGATGATAAATGTGGCTGGCTCTGAGCTAGCTTTTTAAGGGCTTAAAATAACTAAGGGGATGATAACACATTTTAGCCACGTACCAATAATTAATGTAATGCTTCAAATGAAAATATGCGGTTTTTATCATTTTGGATTAAATGTTTTGAATCAGTGGAGTTGGTTCACATTTGGTTATTTCATGGCTTTAGAACTTGCCACGTTTATTTTACTTTGCTTAGGATTTATCCCCTACCCCCCCCCCCCAGATGATCTGACGATGCTTCTCAAAATGTCTAGACGGTTAACGTAAGCGTTGTTGATGAAAAGTTAGTAAAAAAGTGACCATGGAGGAATTTTATTCCAGTTTCTCATTTCCTCACATCTGGATGTTTATCCTTTCCAATAGCTACAACTAAGTGATGTCAGTCTGTCTGTCCATCTCCTCTTACCCCGCCTTTAGTTCATTAAGAGTACATCCATTCATTGGAGACCAGCCATGGACCCAGGACCGAAATTAATCATTATGAAGGAAACTAACCTTTGTTGAGTGCTGTCCCATTCTGTGAGAGAGATACTCTCTGATTAGACCCTCCTTGAATGATAAAACTGAGGCTTGGAAAGTTTCAGTCATTCTCCCGAGGTCACAGAACTGGGCAGGGGTGGAAAGTCATGAGGAACTTAGGTCTGCCAAAATCTAGAACCTAGAGCCCAGGCTCCTCAGCCTTAGTGCTTTCTCTGACCTCACTGTTGGGAGAACCCAAGGGGGAAAATTAATTCTCGCTATCTGGAGAAATGCAGAAGTAATCTCTAGAATCAACTCACATCAAGTCCCCGGCCGTGTGAGAAAAATTCCCTGGTAAGACATCAACATGTGTAAAATGCCCAAGTGGGGGCTGTAGGAGGTGTGGACACAGTTGAGAGAAAGCCATGTGAAAGGCGGGTGAGATTTTAAATAAGTTTTAAGAGCAGTAGGGCACAGATATATGATAACCTTCCCTATGACTGGACCTCAGCAGACAGTTCTAGGATTTTAGTCTGTAGACTAAGCTCTTGTGTAAGTCAGAAGAGGAGAATTTCAGAAACTCCTAATTTGAGCAAATGATAAGAATTCTTTCCAAAATAGGTACCGTGGAAGTTTCTAGAACTCCTTTCATCCCCGGCTTTGCTTTAATGTCCTTCCTTACCAAATTCTCTTCCTCCTCTGGCATGATTGATTTTCCTGTTTTTATATCACAAGTGAACATTTAATTTGTGTACTCCCCCCCCCCCCCGCCCCTGCCCCTTGAAGGCTCCTGGAATACTATTACTTATTCATGGGGTCACTTTTATTCGGGTCAGGAGAGTGGCTCTTGCCTCCTTAATAACCATACAAGGGTGACAGTATTTTAAATTTCTGTAGACAAACAGATGTTTAGAGAGATTAAGTATCCTGTGCATAGCCGTTTAGCTAGTAAGTGGTCAAGCCAGAAATGACATCCCAGCTTCTCCGGCTCCAGAATGTGTGTGTGTTTCCTATGAGTCACACGACATGAGATTCTGAGCAGTTGGTTGATATTTAAAAGGCATGAACCAAAGCCACCCACCCAGGAGTAACCACATCCCTCAATAGTTACTGGCTGTAAATTCCAATAATTGAGATGCGTCCCTTTTGAATTGTTGAGCCTCTCTGTCCCCGAAGTGTTTCAGTTAATGAGGATTCTTTCTCTCTTACGGACCCTCACACAGCCCTTTAATGTGTATTACGTTAAATGTAGGCATACTTTTGGCTGCTCACATGGAAGAAGACCCCCAGCTAACTGGCTTACGCAGCTCGACGACTGATTGCCGGCTTGGTGGCTTAAGATGTTGGGGTTGGCGTTGTTGTGATGCGTTTGGCCTTTTTCTTATGGTCACAAGACCGCTGCAGCAGAGCCTGGGAATCCCCTCTTGTTTGGGGCTGGAGGAAGGGAAGGAAGAGGGCATTGCCAGCCAGGTGTTAATTCTATCCAAAAAAAGCAAAGCCCGCCTAATTAGTCCTCCAAGAAACTCTTGCTACGGACTTCTGGTCAAAGCTGCATCATGTGACTACGAAAGAGTCTGAAAACGTGGGTATTTCTGCAGTGGAGACAGGCAAGGGAGGAGAGGGATGGGAACAGCACTGGGTCAGCCCGTTGATAGGTTGTCCACAACATACAAGGTGTGTTCATCACAAGTAGTTTCAGAGACAGCAAAGAACGTTATCTCCATGTGACAGATGATGAAAATAAGGTCCATGAAGTTTGAATGACTTCCCAAGGTCACGTAGCGAGTTAGAATATCTAGACTCCAGGGATACCTGGGTGGCTCAGTCAGTTAAGCATCTGCCTTCGTCTCAGGTCATGATCTCAGGGTCCTGGGATCGAGTCCCACGTCGGGCTCCTTGCTCAGCAGGGAGCCTGCTTCCTCCTCTTACTCTCCCTCTGTGCCGTCTCTCAAATAAATAAATAAAATCTTAAAAAAAAAAAAAAAAGAATATCTAGACTCCAAGCCTTTGGTTTCCCACATTCCAGGCAAATCCGTTCGTCTACACTCCTCGCCCAGGGAGAGGTGAGCAGTTCAGTGAATATGACTTTCCTGCGTTGGCCCTGGAATCCTCCTCCTTAGAGGCAGAAATCTCTCAGGACAGCATGAATGCGCAGGAGGCTTCAAAAGCCAGGAAGGGCGACAGGCTTGGGGCGAGGGAATGACAAACACAGTGCTGCTTTCTTCCCCTTTTTGCTCAGGACTGGACCTTGAATGTGAATTCTGAACATAGCTTTCCTGTTTCTGCCTCTTAGACAGTTCCGGGCGGAGGGCCTGGTAGGACATTTCAGTGAGGCCGTTGAAAAGGCTTCTCTCTTCCCCTCTTTGTCCTTGACCTAGTTTGGGGTGGGCAATTGTGGTCTCCCTTCTGTGTGTTGACTGAGTCTTGGCCACACTTTAATAAAGAGCCTCATTATTCGGCTTGTGCCTGGTGTGGCTTTTTCACTCACTGCTGTACAAAAGCTGGTTTCTCTGAAAGGGGCATTTTTCGGACGAACACATTTCCCTGCCTTTTCTTTGGGACCATGATCCGGCAGGTATCCCAGAACTGAACTTGGAAGGTCACAGTCCTGAGGTTTATGTAGGATCCAGGCGACAAGGGAGGAAGGGGCGAGTAAGCCCCACATCCATTTCCACGGGGTGGCCTCCTCCCCGGCCCCTCCTCCGCTGGGGCTGTGTCCACAGGCACTGTAAACATTCATTTGTATTTCTCTTCGTCATCAAACACCGAGAGGCTTTTGAATCTTTGTAGCCACAGAATTTGACAAATAGAAGCATTCAGTAACTGAAAGGGGGGGCGGGGAGAGAGCTTGGTTTTATTGAATATTTGGTTTAAAGGTTAACCAAGAAAGCTTATTTATTTTTGTTCATACTGCTGGAAACAGTTACGTAATGTCATGGTTCAAGGTTCTACTTAGCGAGGAGGACAGTTTAGATATAAGTTGGATTCGGTGTGTTTGGTCTTGTAGCTTGTGGCTGTGACTGTCAGCTACGACTTTTTAGTTGTGCGTCGTTCCATATGGAGAATGTCTCATGACCTGATTCGTTCCCGCTGTTCCTTCGTCTCTTGTGCACCAATCATGATCCCTTTTTTTTATTAATTTACTGAGGTTTATTTATTCACACGGCTCTGAAATAGAAACGTGTTCAAGATTGTGGCATGAAAAGTCTCCCTTCCATTTCTGATCCCCAGTGACTCAGCCAACCTCCCTTAAGCCACACGTACCATTCTTTCTAGAATATTCTTTCAGAGCTGTTTTATGCACATAGAAATCTATGTCCTCCCCCCCTTAACAAAACTACACGAGTAGGAGCATAGCGTTGTGTTAGGTTTTAAACTCGGTTACTTCCTAGGTCACTTTCTTCAGTAGTATATAGCAGTTTCCCTCATCGTGTTTCAATGTCATACTATTCCATTTTGTGGGAGTCCCTAATGGGTTGAACTCCTTCCCTTATTAAGTGGATGTTTAGATCGTTTCTAGGCTTTCGCTAAGATACACGCAACGCTGTAACAAATGACCCTGTATGTTCATAATCACACACGATCTATCAATAGGACAAGCTTCACGTAAGAAGCAGAATGAGCTGGTCAACGAGCATGTATATTTCTGACCTGGCAAGCTGCCCTCCTCAGGGTCCTTGGGTGTACACGGCCACCCGCAATGTAGGAGCATACCCGCGTCCCCACGCCTCCACTGGCATACTGTGCTACCAGGCTGGTTGACCTTTTTGCAACATGACAGGTCAAAAAGTGGGATCTCATTTTCTTCCTAGGATCGAGATTGAGCATCTTTTTAAAAAAAGTGGTTTAAGAGACATTTTTAGTTCCTTTTCCATGACCTGCTATTTATGGCCTTTATCCATTTTTTTTTTTCCTCCTGGTGGACTGCTTGTCTCTTAAGGATTTGTGGGAACTTACCTATACCAGGGAAATGAGTCCTTTCTCTGAACACTTGTGAACATTTTCCCCATGTGGTGTTGGTCTTTTAACTCTCTTTTACTGTAGTTTTGATCAGGTGCAGAAAACACAAGTTTGATGTAATTAAATGTACCCGTGTTTTAAGGCTCTGGGGTTTTTGTCCTTTAAAAAACCTTCCTTTGGGGCACCTGGGTGGCTCAGTCATTAAGCGTCTGCCTTCGGCTCAGGGCGTGATCCCGGCATTCTGGGATCGAGCCCCACATCGGGCTCCTCCGCTGGGAGCCTGCTTCTTCCTCTCCCACTCCCCCTGCTTGTGTTCCTTCTCTCGCTGGCTGTCTCTCTCTCGGTCAAATAAATAAATAAAATCTTAAAAAAAAAAAAAAGACCTTCCTTTTTGTGAGTTTAGAAAATAACTCCGACATTTCGTCAATGGTTTCATTTTCCAAATCTTTCTAATATCTAAATCTTTCATCCACCTGGAGTTTTTCTTGATATACTTGGTATAAGGCACTGGTTCAACTTTTTATCTCTCCAGATGGCTACATGGTTGTTCCCAAATCATTTTTCCATAAACTCTATGGTCCCCCCCTGATTTAATCGTCTGCCTTTATGGTACTGTGAAATTCTAGGTGTATTGGGTCAGTTTTGGACTTTCTATTCTCTTCTTCTGGCCTCTCAGTTATTTTAGATGCCAGTATCACGTGGTTTAAATTATTACCTTATCTAATAATCTATCAGAGCTGCTTCTCCGTTATCATCCTTCCTTTGGGGAGTTTTCCTGGCTATTTTCCCTATAGTGACTTTCTTAACAAATCCATGACTCTAATTACTTTGTTCAGTTTCTGTTTTTTAAGCACCACTTTTGCGCTGAGCACTGCCCCGGGTTCTTTACCAGAAAGGAGATGCAGGATGTGCAAGCCACGGTCTCAGACCAGACCCTAGAACTTGTAACCTCATTGAGGGAAAGTGCACGCGGAGAAGGCAGCTGGGGCTTCTGCACCTGAGCCCCTCCGTCTGGAGAGCTGGCTAAGCAGGGGTCCTCACGCCCGCCGGTGATCGGATCATGTGGCAGGCAGGCCTCTCTCACGAAGCTCTTCCTGCTAATGACCCTCACTGCCAGTTCATCTTGGAGAGTGGGCTTCCAGTATGTTTTGGCTATCAGAGCAGTTGCATTGGGAAGCCGAAGCTTGCAGTGGGGCATTTTCTGGGGACATACTCTGCGCTCTGGCTGCAGGTTATTTCAGGTCTCTGGCGAAGACCGCTGAGCACAGCCCTAGAAGGAAACGCACTGGACTGTTATGCTTGCTCTCTGAAACCTTTCTTATTAACATCCACCTGAAAAATGAATATTAAGATGTTTTAGTGTCTGTCCTTGTGATTACTCTAACTTCCCCACAAGTGAGCTTAAAACTGATTATATAAGTCATGATCCCAGGGTCCTGGGATCAAGTCCCGCGTCGGGCTCCCTGCTCAGTGGGGAGTCTGCTTCTTCCTCTCCCTCTGCCCGTCCCCCTGCTCATGCTCTCTCTCTCTCTCAAATAAATAAAATTGTGAAAAAAAAAAAAAACCTGATCATATCTATTGATCATATGGAATATAATGGGAATATTTTTGCAGGTGGATTTAATACTCGACAGGGAATCGGTTGTTGACCAACTGTGATGTTTAGAATGGTTTCATTTTCTATAGAGAAATATTATTTTGCAGATTCGATTGGCAGCCCTCGCCCTTGACCCCTAGCACACTTTCCTGTCTTCGTACTTCACAGACTGGCTTGACCTTCCAGCTGCCCTCTGCATTTGGGGTTCTTTAGGACTTGTGTCCTGTCCTTTTCTCTCCACCTCATCTGAGAACAGTGCCCGAATCGTGCTACCTTCCACGTTCATGCCCATAGTCCAGACTTCTCCTCTCAGCGACTTGCATATCCTGCTGCCTGTTTGGCGTCTGTGCTCCGATGATGGTGGCCACAGCCCAGAATCTTTTCTGTCCTCCGCGCCTCCCCCCACCAGCCCACTGTCCTCAGGAAATGGCACGACCATCCACTGTGTTTTTCAGAGTAGAAACTCAGCCACCTATGATTCTTTTCTTTCTTTTATCACTCCCACATCCAGCCCATCAGCAAGTTCTAGCAAGATCTGCAAACTATGTCTCTAGCACGCCCACTGTCTCCATTTCCATGGCAACCCCCACCCCCCTGGTCCAGGTCATGGGGATACTAAGTGCGACCAATCAGAGGCAGTCGAACTTCCTCCCTTGTATCCTCCCTGTGTCCTCTGGTTTCCCTTACAGTAAGGATGAGCCCTTAAAGCTCTAAACTGGATCCTGCCACCCTTCTGCCTAATACCCTTCCGTGGCTTCCTGTGGCACCTGGAAAGAAATCCAGTTTTGATTCCGTGGCCAACAACGTCCTGCACGTCTGATCCCGATACGTCTCTTCAAGTTCCTCTCCCTCCACTCTGCCCAGTGATCATTTAGCGCCAAACACCGCTGTGTCCTTTTATGTCCTTAAGCACCCCAAGCTGTGGAAAGCCCACGGTCTTTCCACGTGCTATTTGCCCTGCCTAGAAGTTTCTTCTCCTGGCTGTGTCCATGACTGGCTCTCCCCCTTATCCAGGTCTCTCCTGAGATAGTACTTCTTCTCCACATGTCTTCCCTGATGCCCACATCTGCGCTCACCTCCGGTGTCTTCTTCCCTCCTTCATCTCTCGTGTGTTTCCTTCAGAGCAGCGTCCGCAGATGGAATTACTTTATTAAACCACTGCACGTCGGGCGTCGAAATATGTACCATGATAAAATGAACCCCAAATAAACTCATTTTAGGTGTCGATGAAGCCCCTTGCGGTAAAAACTTTGTGATAGCAGATTTTTCTGGGGAAGTTAGTGAAGAAGAATGTTCTCTGGACTTCCTGTGGAATTGCACCATGATGTTGCTGTAATGACTTAGCATTTAGTAGGACGTGTTCTGCACATATTTGAGAAGTGACGTAGATGTATCTCGTTCATATTATGCTTTAGTAGTCCCCTCTTCCGTGAGCTTATTTCCTTAACCTTAGGGCCTATGCAGGGATTAGGATAGTCAGGATTAAATGAGAAGTAACAAGGCAGTTCATTTAACAAGTGTGGTCCCTGTCCTCAAGGAGCCTCACTGACGAGTCGGCAGCGGGGGCCGGGGGGGTTGGTGATAATCTCCCAGAGAAATCCTTACCGTCCTCTGCGGTATCCGTAAACATCATTAAGAGGCACATACGGGATTCACGAAACAAAGGAGAGGGGTTTGTAGATTTGGCTCGAGTATGGACAGTGTCCTGAAAAGAGGTGACTATGGACTTGGGTCTTGAATAAGAATTTGCTGGGGGGTGGGGGTGGGGAGACTTCCCAGGCCAGGGGACAGAGTCCACAAACACACGGCAGTGCCATTGTGGTAGCATGTTCTGGAATCCCTGCCACCAGAAGGAACAGGCGCTGAGGTTGAAGAGACAGGCAAAACCAGATGGCAGAACCGGGGCCTTTGAACGGTTTTCATCCTGACAGCCACGGCCTGATAAAATGCACATTTTACAAAGGTCATGAAAGGGTGGAGGGTAGCTTCCCGTAGAAGACTCTGGTAGTGGAGATGGAAGGCAAGCAGGAGGTCTCCCAAGAAAGTGCAGAGACAGAGAAGAGTCAGAGATGGGCCTCAGGAGAGCCGCGGCACTCAGCTGGGGAGGAGGGAGGTGGATTTTTAAGGAAAGAGTTGGATCCTTCGAAGTGGCAGCAGATGAAAAAAATAAAAAGAGCCATATGTCACAGAAGCCAAGAGAAGAGATCTTTTTTAGGAGGGATGGAGTGATTAGTGTCCGATAGATCAGGTCAAAAGCCAGGTGGAAGGGCTGCGGTTCATAATTAAGGTCTTTAGTGACCTTACAAGAGCAGAGGTGGTGGGCTGCTGGGGGCAAAAGCCACGTGGGCGGCGTGTTGTGGGGGAATGAAGCGAACCCAGAAAATGAGTCTCCCCAGCAGGGCAGAGCCAGCAAGGGGTGGGGGGTTCTCATTTGTTTGCTTTCCTTTGTTTATAGTGAACAGTTGAGATTTGCACATGCTTTGTACTCTGCGGAGAGAGGAAGCACAGAAAAAAGGTTCTCAGTGCAGAAGAACTGGTTTGGGGTATAGCGTTGCTTTAGACAGGTTGGACAAAAGAAAGGAAAAATAAGCAGAAGAGGTGAGATGCAGTAAGTTTGGGGCTGAAGTATAAAACAGACGGCATTTCTGATCTTGGGGGGACAGCATGTTGAGAGAGGGAGATGCCAAAAGGTGGCGAGGGGAAAGAGGCCGGCTCAGAGCAGGCGGTAGGGAGGAAGGCAGAATGGTCCTGTGTGATGCGGGGGTTTCTGCTGAGCACCAAGGCACCGGGGCCCCCATCCACCTGCAGCAGCCTGGACACTGGATCCCGGCTAGGAGGTTACCTGAGCAGGCCCACCTGCAGGTGAAAGGGGCGGGGGCTGCTTAGAATGTGGGTGAGGTCACAGGTCTAAGTGATGGGCGTGAATGCTTAGAAGCAGTGCGGGGCTGGGGCGGGGGGGGGGGGGGTGTTCAGAGGAGCAGGTGTACTGTGAGTGACGGAAGGAGGGCCGGTCCTGGAAAGATAGGACTCTTAGGGAGCAGTCTCCGAATTCTCCATCTAACCTGCCATTTCTTCCCCAGTTACCTTGGGAAGGTACTTCTGCTGCATTTATGCCGCTGTTGCCCAGAACGGTGCGTGGAAAGTCTTGGAATTACACTCAGATTCTGTGGCTCAGCTTATGGCTCTCTGGAGTCTTGGGGTGGGGTTTTGGGGGTGGATTTGAGTTTTTGCCAAGTCATCCAGAGCCAAGTTTGGTGAAGAAAGTAGACAATCAAGCTGGGTAATACCATTTTCAGTAGAAATGGAAATGTGGATTTCAATAACAGAGCTGTTTTTCTTATGTGGCTTGTGCCAGGCCCTGACAGCAGTTTCTAAAGAGAGCAGTGACAGCATCTTTGGAATGTATATAGCCTCTCCGAGTAACTAGTTTGAGGGTGCATTCTTTTGGATGTAAACATCTGAAGAGATTTCGGAATCACATTCCTTTAGAGTTATACAGTAGCCAGTAAACACCGGCTGATACAAAGTCGAGCCGGCTCCTAACATTGTATCAGTACAGTCTTCCTGTATATATTATAGAAATCCTTGATGCCCACGAGGTATTGGAAGTGGCGAGATTGAACACGAATATTTCTGCTCTGTATTCGTGATCAGTTTCTTTACCGGAAACTGGAAAAACATCTTTCTTGTCTATTAGCATTTGTCCAACACGTTAGGGTCCCCAGATGAAGACTTATGACAGAGGCATACCTCGAGCTGTTCCGTTGCCAAACTGAACGTCATCTGTTAAAATTTGGTATGTTTACGGGAGAATGCGCTGGTTCTCCAGCTCCTCGAGGTACCAGAAAGAAGTGGTAAATTTTGCTGTCTAACTCCTGTCCTTGCAAAGTACCGCCGATGGCAGAATTGAGATAGTAGCCTGGGAAATAGCTACACCTTGCCGAATAATTAACCTGGAATGGCCATTTGTAGCCAAGATGGGAAGATCGCTTGCCTGCCTCTCGAAGAGCAGAGTCCATGGGCTCTAACCAGGGAGCAGACCTGTTCTGCTCACCTCCTTTGCGATTCACCTACCTGGGAATGCGCTGTTCTCGTTTTGGGTGGCTTTCATCTCACGCTTTCTGCTTAAGTTGGCTACTTCCCAAGAGGCACAGAATATGTCATCTTTCTTAGTGGGGGAGCGCCGCTGGCATCCTGGCAGACTCCCAGAACTACAGCGTGGTTGGCACCCCTGGCTTCCTGGCTCTAAATGCCAGGAGCCCCCACAAGTCATTGTGTAGTCAGAAATGTCAGCGAACATTTCCAGATGCCTCTGGTTGTTTACGGACTCCCAGAGCCTGGTGGACTTGTTTACTGAGAAGCCAGGGAAGACCCATCCATCCATCCATCCATCCATCCATCCATCCACCTATCAATCTATTCATCTAACTATCCATCTATTTATCCATCTATCTATCTACACATCTATCTCCTTTTTCTTTTTTGTTTTTCATTGTGGGGTGAGGAATGACAGAAATTTTCAAAAAGAAACTTTATTAAAGAAAGATTGGAAACAAGCTCGTAGTCAAAGGGAAGGCTGAGGAAGAACGGAAGAAAAGAGAAGGTAGAGGCATAGGTGGAGAAGCTGGGAAGAAATGTTTCTGCCAGCTTTGTCTGTGGCCCCTTGTGATTTTCTCCCCAAAGCCAATGAGATTTCCTGTAAGGACGCTCATGTGCAGTTACGTTATAGGCTATAACTGACCGCAGAGGCACTGTAAATAGATTCCACTGAGAACGTGGTTAGAATCGAGGAAGGGTTTTAGATCCAGACGCTTGAGGAGGAGGACAGCTTGTTCCTAAGGCTAAGTCCATGGCGGCCCCATCAAGGCGGGGGGGTGCATTACCGATCGGCCCAAGCCCCTTCTCTTAACATGATGTAAGTTACCCAATCCTCCGAGAGCATCGACCCCAGCATAATGCCAGTGCCCGGGGAGCAAGTTTCCAATTTCAATTTTTGCAAAATGAAGTTCTCCTTTTGTGCCAATCCCATTTCTCAAAATAGCGTACCTGGCTCGCATTTAAGCGTTCTACCCTGTAGCTCGCCACGATCGCTGCAAGTCACGCGTTATGTATCTTTGGACTCTGCACTAACGCTTGTGGACCATTCATGCCATACTGAAGCTGACTTTCTACTTTATTTTTTCAGTTGTTCATGGTGGACAACGGAGCAGATGACTGGAGAATAGCCATGACTTATGAGCGTATTTTCTTCATCTGCTTGGAAATACTGGTGTGTGCTATCCATCCCATACCTGGGAATTACACGTTCACATGGACGGCCCGGCTTGCCTTCTCCTATGCCCCATCCACAACCACCGCCGATGTGGACATTATTTTATCTATACCGATGTTCTTAAGACTCTATCTGATCGCCAGAGTCATGCTCTTACATAGCAAACTTTTCACCGATGCCTCGTCTCGAAGCATCGGAGCACTGAATAAGATAAACTTCAATACCCGTTTTGTTATGAAGACTCTAATGACGATCTGTCCAGGAACTGTGCTCTTGGTGTTTAGTATCTCATTATGGATAATTGCCGCATGGACTGTCCGAGCCTGTGAAAGGTAAGTGTGTTTCTTTTCCGGGGAACGTAATTTGGAAGTGGGAGGAAGAACACATTTTAGCCCAGAGGCACACAGTGACTCACTCTTGAAAATGTTGGAGTCTCTGGTGTTTTAAACGAGTCTGACAAAACTTTACTTAACATTTTTGCTCACAGTAATGCCTTGATGATTATGTACTTTTCTTCTTCTTCTTCTTCTTTTTTTTTTTTTAAAGTGAGAGAGAGGAGAGCACGACAGGGGGTGGGGCGGGGCAGAGGGTGAGAGAGAATCTTAAGCAGGCTCCATGCCCAGCACGCAGCCCTACTGGGGGCTGATCTCACAAGCCTGAGATCATGAGTCAGACACTGAACCGACTGCCTGAGCCACCCAGGCGCCCTGATGATGCGTTTTTCTTTCTGATTGGATCAGTTTTCTATAGAGAGCTGTCTTTACAATCTGCGTCAAAATTTGGAGACCTACAAATTTTACAGGAGATTTCTTTTTTTTTTTTTTTAAGATTTTATTTATTTATTTGACAGAGATAGAGACAGCCAGTAAGAGAGGGAACGCAAGCAGGGGGAGTGGGAGAGTAAGAAGCAGGCTCATAGCAGAGGAGCCTGATGTGGGGCTCGATCCCACAACACCAGGATCATGCCCTGAGCCGAAGGCAGACACTTAACCTCTGTGCCACCCAGGCGCCCCTACAGGAGATTTCTATTCGAAATGTCTGTTTAATGGTAATACTGAATCATTTTGGCGCCATATTGGTTATAGCGTGGATTATTGTCGAGACAGAAATCCAGTGGAAACATGGTGATTCAGGCTGTCTGAACTTCAGGGAATATCTCAGCGTGGTCTGTCGAGCGTACTGCCTCTTTAACACGGTGTTCATGTGATTACTGAGAAGGAGCGTATAGGTATAATATTTGGTTTGTGTTGAACTCAACAGTGAGAAGGGGAAGTGCGGATTGTTCTATTGTCTGAGGTGCTCTGGTGGTTTAGAGCTAGACACACATTCTTAGAATTCAGGAACTGCCCAGCGAGTCCGAATTAATTAGTAATAGTGTCAGTGATATTAACCTTGCAATTTAACAAACCAAAAAAAATAGATTTGTTATAGAAATAGGAGGGACTCTATCTTAATGAGGGGTGAAATCTCATGAGATCTTGGTTAAGAAAATCCACGTTGAAATTAGCAACAGACAGATAGGCACGATTTCGTAGTTGATAGAACTGTTAAATCTTAGGGTGTTCTTTGTAGTGACCAGATTTTTTTTTAGTTTAGCTTTTGGAAATCAAAGGTATATACCTACAGAGATAGTTTAACGAAGAAAAATATCTCTATGAGAATTGTTGCAATAATAGCAAACCTACAATAATACCCCTTCCCCGTTTTGATTTTTCAAAAGCAGTCACTTGAAGATCTTTCAGTCAGTTTTTTTGGTAAATTGCTTTTCGTGTTTCTGAAGGATATCGCTTATTTAATAATGCTACCACTAGGTTTTTCATCTAGCTTTTTAGGAAAGTTGGGGTTTTAGTTTTCTTTCACACATACATAACCCTTTCGTGACTCTACCCCCCAAAAGAGTAATTTCCGTCTTCCCAATAAGTTACATCGACGCCAGTGACCTACATTCCATGCTAATAACATCCTTATGACTACGTAAACTGCATTGTGGCTGAACAGTGTGTAGTATCTTATTAGCATTTTGCTTTTTCTGCACATCTTTTTATTTTCCCTAAATTGTCCCATAGTATTACGTAAATATTCTTTTGCTAGATTCATGTATATTGAGCAATCAATCAATTTCACCTTGAAAAACAGTTCTTACCTTTAACCTGCTTGCCCATCATGTTGGGGATTTCCTCTGGCTTCTTCGCATGTCGGGTACCCTTTTTCTTGAACCCCGTTTCTCCCTCATCTTCCAACTATCCTTCCTTTTGGCAGAATTCATCTTCCAGTAGCTTTTAAGAAAAGGTCGTGGGTAAGGGAGTAATTTTTTGAGAGCTTGCGCAGATATGGCCATTCTTCTTGCCTGGTTCTTTGATAACGGGGCTGGATATAAAACTCTCGATTGGAAATCACTTTTGCTCAGAATATCGAAGCCTTTATTTTCCTCTGGAAAATCCAGGATCCAGCCGTCTGATACTGTTCTCAGTTTTCGATGCTTTTTTTTTTTCCCTCTCCCGGAAGCTTTCAGGATTCACTGATCCTGCATCATTCTACAGTTGCAACAGGACACATCTTGGTGTGAATCTATTTTAATCTAGAGTACCGGGAATTTAATGGGCCTGTTCAATCTTGGAATGAATGTCCTTCAGTTCTTGGGAATTTTCTTGAATTATTTAATGATTTTTGTTCCTGTGTTTTGTTGTGTGATTATTGGCCCTCCTCTATTAGTTCTCTAATTTTCCTGTTTTCTTTTTCCTTTTTTTCCATTTCTGTTTTGGCTCTGTCTCTGGAAGATAACCTCCATTTTATCTTCCATACTTTCTATTGGAATATAATTTCTTTTTAATGTATATTCATTTCTAGTCTTATGTTTGATCCCCAAGTGCCCCTTTGAAAAACATAGCATCATACTTTTGTTCTTGAAATGCATTGTTTTATTTGTTCAGAGATGTTAATGATAATTTTTGAAACTTTTTTCTTTGTATATGTATTGTTTGCCCAAAGATTTGTTTTTCTATTGGTTTTGGCTTCTGGCTTTCCTTAAGTAGCTAGGTAACCTCAACTGTCTGCTCCTACTTGACAGTGCAACCCTCAAGAGCTGAGTGAGGGGAACTTTCTGTGCAAATCTAGAAGCCGTCAACTGTGGGCTTCACTACAGGGTCTTTGGGATGGGGGGGGTATGGAACACCTATTTTATTTTATTTTATTTTATTAATTAATTAATTAATTTAATTATGTTATGTTAGTCACCATACAGTACATCCTTAGTTTTTGATGCAGTGTTCCATGATTCATTAGTTGCGTATAACACCCAGTGCACCATGCAATACGTGCCCTCCTTAATACCCATCACCGGGCTAGCCCATCCCCACACTCTCCTCCCCTCTAAAACCCTCAGTTTGTTTTCCGGAGTCCATAGTCTCTCATGGTTCGTCTCCCCCTCTGTTTACCCCCCCCTTCATTTTTCCCTTCCTTCTTCTAGTGTCCTCCCTGCTGTTCCTTATGGAACACCAACTTTAGTATCTTTACGTATTTTCTGTTTCCTCTGAGCGATCTGACAGGCTCATGGGCAGTTGTTTGTCCTGTCCTACCTTGAAGGTGCAAGCCTAGGGGACAGCGTACTGGGAATTGAAAGGGCAGAGAAGAGGTCTCAACCGCTCATCTTTGAGCCTGTATTTGTCTTCCTAGTCGTCGCCTGAGTAGGCTTCTCCCTACAGTGCTTGATGCCCTGCCATCAGCCCACTGACCTTGGGTCTTACCTCTCGAGAGAACAAACTTCAAGGCTTCTGCCAGTTGGCAAAACGGTACTAGAAGTGACAAAGGGTGGAGGAGGGGATCTAGGTATCTACCTGCTTTTATGCAGTATCTGCACCTGTCCGCACCTTTAAGGCTGTGTCCCGATCTCCACTTATAGAGGGACTGGTGCCAAGGATTTCTTGAGTCTGTGGGCAGGACGGGGGTTGGTTCTCAGTGCCAGTATGGTTGCCTCGTGATTTTTCACCACTCCTGGTCTAGAATTCTTCTTTCGCATGAGAGACTGTGGACTCTGAGAAACAAACTGAGGGCTTCAGAGGGGAGGGGGGTGGGGGAATGGGATAGACCGGTGATGGGTAGTAAGGAGGGCACGTATTGCATGGTGCACTGGGTGTTATACGCAAGTAATGAATCATCGAACTTTACATCAGAAACCAGGGATGTACTGTATGGTGACTAATATAATAAAAAAACAGTTAAAAAAAAAAAAGAATTCTTCTTTCGCGAGTCAGGTAAGTCAGCGATCACGTGTCAGTTGGCTTTTCCACTCCCTTCGTACCGTCTTGTCACTCATTCTTGCTGTCCTCATGGGTTTGTGCTTTTTGGGCTTTGTTTCTTTTACAGTTATTTACTGTCATTTTCATGGGGTTTAGGGAGGGAGCCGAGGTCAGCATGTTTGTTGAGTCTATCTATTTGACAAGAAATTCTGGAGTGATTAGTTTTTAGTATCAAGTGTCTGAATCCTTCTTAGAGCTTCTCTTCGAAACTCCAGCATTTGAAGGATTGAAGTTTTCTTTTTAATGAAAGGTAGACTCCTTATGGTAACGCTTTGTTTGCTAGCAGTCACGGTATTTAGAGGCTTCTGGTATTTTCTGGAACAGATGTACCTATAAAGCTTGAAGAATAAATATGGAAAATCTTAGCTGGTAAACCCATTTAGTTTACGAAAATTGCTCTTAGTTGAAAGTTGTACATAACACCGAACCAGTGGGGGTAAAGGGTAGTTGAATGGTACGTGCATCTGTATAAGTGATCCTCGGCGCATCTGCTTCCCAAGGGCCCGGGAAACAAATGGCCTCAAAACTGTGCGCGTGCCATACGTTTTCTTTTCAAAAAAAGGTCCGTCCTAACTGTTTGAATCCATCTTCAGGAAATTCAGAACGCCTCAGGCAAACTGTGCCACGTCTTCCTAGCAGCCCAAAGTATGTATGTTTTTTTTAACAGGCTGAGATTATGAGGTGACAGACCCATCCTGGGTTCATATAGAAAGACACTAGAACCTGAAGATTGCCCATTTCATAGGAAGACTGAGAGTCTGTCGCCGGCAGTTAACATAACGGGAAAAAACTGTGGCATGTTGGGGAAGGGGAAAGGGAGACCAGACTCGACCGGGACGCTGGGATTTCATCCCACTTCTGCAACGGACGGGGCTGCGTGACCTCAGGCCAACCAGCTCACTTCTTTTCGTCTTAATTTCTTCTTTGCAAACTCAATGGCTTGATAGGTTTCCTCTTCCAAAGGTTACATTTCCTACTTGTGCAAATGTGTGGAAGAAAATAAAATCATTAACCAGTGTTGTGATAGTAGATTTTCCAATTTGTTTTTCATTTGACTTCCCATTTTGCTGCACAAAATCTCCAGATGGTGACTTGTAAGGTACAAAGATAAAAGAAAAAAGAAAGAAAGAAATTAGCTTTATTTATTTATTTTACAAGTTTGATATGCCATTGGCATATTACATTGCCTTCAATGTTTTCCTTCCTTCCTTCCCTTCTTCCCCCCTCCCTCTCCCTCTTTCCTTTTCCTTTCCCCTCCCTTTTCCTTTTTCCTTCTTCCTCTCTCCCTCCCTCCTTCCTTCCTTCTTCCTGTTGTGAATTTGCAGTACTTCATACAACACACAGCTCTCCTATTTCTTTGGTTTGGAATTTGGATTTGAACGAACCCCACGGTCCATCTTTGATCGACCCAAGTATTCTCTCCCTATTAAAGGGGGATTCATACCTAATAGAAATTCTCTTCTTAGTTAAGTAAAACAAGTCTAGGAATCTTTGTGAAAAGAGAAAGCTTTTGGGACGCCTGGGTGGCTCAGTTGGTTGAGCACCTGACTCTCGATTTTGGCTAGATTCACGATCTTAGGGTCCTGGGATCGAGCCCCGTTGAGCTCCATGCCAGCTCAGAGCCTGCTTGAGGGTATTCTCTCTCCCTCTGCCTCACGTGTGCACGTGCTCTTTCTCTCTCTGTCTCTCAAACCAATAAATCAATCTTTAAAAAAATGTTTTAAAAGAGAGAGCTTTTGAGAGACAAACAGTAGCAAATGTCTCTCTGGAGAAGTTTGTTTTGCAGACCTATCCCTGTCCTTCCACTGAGCACGGCACCTCTAGAGGTTTCTGGAAAATATTCTGTACTAACGAGGAGGACATCCTAGAGGAGGCATCTCCTCCTGGCGGTATTCCTTTCCCTGACAGATCGTGTACTTCCGATTTATGTATAAGGAATAAAACCTCCTTTTTTCTTTTTATTTCTCTCCCTCCCTCCTTCTCTCTCTCTCTCCTTTTCCCTGCTCCCGTCTTTTGTGAAAGGTAGGAGGAAGCCGAGTGGCAAGTAGCTGGCATTATGTCTGGAGCCTACGTTTGTCGGGAGGAGGCTGCCCCAGACCAGTGTCCCTTCTCTGTCTGGTTTTGTTTTGGCTTTCGGTTGAGGTGGATATCAAGCCTGGAAAGAACACTTGCTTCTAAAACAACCCAGAAAGTGTGACCTAGGTCTGTGCAAGTGACTTCTTGTTCTTACAGACTCAGGTCCAGGCATTGAATCAGGTGAACCAAGAGAACCTTCAGGAACATTTATGTCGTACAGGAAGTCTGAACCCCATAGCTTGGGGCCCTGGAAACTGGGAATTATCCCATCCTGTACTTTCTGAGGCTTCACTGTTTTTTTAAAGAGCATAAGTGAGTGTTCGACCCCAAGTGTGCTTCACCAGACACTGTTTTTGAGGAAACTCTTTTGCCAGGGGTAGGACCGGATACTGTGGGCCAGTGCCCTGTTACACAAAGGAAAGCATTTTGCTCTGTATTGTGTTTTTTTTTTTCTTTTGTCCTATAAGGGTTCCCAGAAGATTTAATATGGGCGTGTGCTTTGGGTATATCCAAGGGAGAAAAGGAGCGTTGACTTGGCCATAGCTTCTGGGAACCAGAGTTGGCACTTGTCAATAACTAAAGTTTCAGAGATGGAAAGGCATTTTAACTTTCGGCACAATATTCTTTTCCTGATTGCTGCAGGTTTTATCGTGTGGGGGAGGGGCCCGAGTTTGGATTGGACGGACAGAGAGGTAAAGGATGGGGAGCTGGGAACTTTGGTGGCAGTACTACCACGAGAGAAGCAGACACGAACAATCAGTAATAACGTAGTGATGCTCAGTGCTATTTGTCGCTGGAAAAGATTCATTTAGTTAAGACATTTGTGACCGAATAAATTCACTGTCCTTTTTTCTTTTTTTTTTTTAAAGATTTTATTATTTATTGGAGAGGGAGAGAGAGAGCGCGCCACATGCTCGCTTGAGTGGGGGGAGGAGTAGAGGGAGAAGGAAAAAATCTCAAGCAGACACCATGCTGAGCATCGAGCCTGCCATGGGGCTTGATCTCATGACCCTGAGATCATGACCTGAGCTGAAGCCAGGAGTCAGGCACTTAACTGACTCAGCCACCCCAGTGCCCCTAAATTCACTCTTCTTTACCTCATTGCTTTATCTCCAGGAGTGTTTAAGTATGCATTAACTAGTAAGCGTTAGTTAAGAGGGAAGGGGTTCTCACAATGGCTTTAGAATGGTTTGCTCTTTTCCCAAGTGGGAAAATTGGAGACGCGAACAATGGAACTTGTTTGTAGAGCTTCTCATGAGCTAAACTGCATTTTAGGTGAATGAAGAATAAATTCTTTTCACCATTCAAAACTAACAGGGAAGGAGAGGTAATACGTATTTATTATATAATATAATATTTAATAATATATATTATAATATAATAATATATAGATAGGTAAATAAGTATTTTTTTCAAATTATCAAAGACAACCGACCAATGGAGTTTCCAGTTGTGTTTAGAATCTGTTATTTTGTCTTAAAAGTATGTTTTATGTCTCCCGTTAATCAAGGTAGACTTCTCTTTTTTTAATTAATTAAAAAAATACATTTAAAAACCTGTCACTAATAGTTTCCTACATTGCATTTGTTTTAATTGCCCAAAGATGATTTCTGAAACGTGGCTGAAACTTCCTTTATTATATACCAGTATATGTGGACTATTACCGTCAAGTCATGTCCCATAATAAAACCGTCTCCCGCATGAAACTTTACATAAAATAGCTGCTTTTAACACGAGGACTGGTGATGTCTTCCGACATCAGTGTTAACCAGGGAGTTGATAAGGAAAGCCCTTGCAGGATGGGAATGGCCCATTTTGTAACTGCACAGGTTTCCAGACTTTTAGCACCAGTTCATAGAGGGTATATGATTTGGGGTTCTGCTTCCCATTGAATATGGGCCCTGAATACCGTGTCCTTTTTGTACCTACTAAGGTGACAGGAATATACCCTTCTTCCTGCAAGGTCATTGTTGACATCTAGGACATTAGCGCTGTGGTGTTTACTTTTTTGTGGCCACATGCGAATCTGCTACTCTAAGCTCAGGCATTTCTGACTTCCTCTTCATAGAGCCTGATTTTGAATAAAACCATTTCAAGTTTCAGTAGGTGATAAGCTATGTGGAATGCTTATGATCTGGATTCTCATTTTCAAGTTTCTCATTTCAAAAGAGTTTTAGTTTGCTTTGGTTTTTTCTCTGAAGCCAGTTTTTCGAGGAGGAAGAGATAGATGGCATCTGAGAGTCTCACTTGTCCTATTTATTTCTAAAAATTATTTACGTAGAATCACACGCAGGAGAGCATGAAATGAGGAGCTACGTTTTCGAACGCTAGCTTGCTTTCTTGATCTGCATTCCGTGATTCTATTTTATATTTTTAGGAGATTCCCTGAGAGGTCTACACTTTTTTGAGCCCTGACCATCAGAGATGCCTTATTTCCTGTTAATTTCCTTAAATCGGAAGCATGTGACTTGGGATCAAGGTTCTTCCGCGATTGTCAAAGTAGTCCTAGAATACCCATGGGCCGTGCTGGGGAAGCGTCCTGCTGGCACCTTGGTTGATCACGGTGCACTGGATAATTAGATTATTTCTTACCGCGTAAAATTTCAGCTGTGGCTAAGTAAACTCTAAGCATTTCCTCAATGGATTTGTGATTTGTGGTTGATGGTCATGTAATACTTTGTAAACTTAGACTTCCAGAGTTGGATTCATACAGACAGATACAGCTTTTTCAGACTCAGAAATGAGTCACAACTTTAAAACGGGCCCTTTCAAGTTACAAAAGTCAGCGGTTTAAAAGCATTCATCACGCATCTGTGAATGGAAAGCATCAAGGCTTGGTATAGTGTTTGCCAAATAAATTGGTCATTAAAGTCTTATGGGGAAAAAAGCCAATACTTTGTCCAGCTCAGTTTTCTCTTCGTGCCTCCATAGATATGATTTGGTGTTCTGTTTTTGTTTTTTGGGGGTTTTTGGGGGGGTCTACCTCCTGAGAGAACAATGAGAATTTAGTATTTGTTGGCAAGATGCTTTGAGATCCTGGTTTGAGGAGTGCAGCTGGAAAATACCAGCACTGATCATATTCAAGCTAAAACAAAACAAAACCAAAAAACCAAACCCAAAGCCAAAAAACCCAACAACAAAACACCAAAGAAACAAACAAACAATATGAAGCCAAGAACAGCTCGGAAATCCAACCTCACGGACCTTATAGTGAATTCCTTATAGTCCTCCCCATCCTGACATCAATGCCGGGGTGTAGATTTTATGGAATTTGGGTCCTGATTGTCTTCTAACTTTGGAAAATCATCATAGTACTTTAGGGTGGTGTGTATGCGATTCCGTGCAGCTTTCTCATCCACTTGAGCTGCTGAATCACTGTGTCAGGTAAAAAGAAAAAACATACAGTCTAAACGTAAATGCCTTGACATTCACGCTATTTTGTCTTTAACCAAATTACTACATTTCTTAGACGTACATGAGGTTCGCTTGGAGAAAATTCAACTTTTCCCCACTTGCCTGCAGGATTTTGTATGTTCCTTTTTCTTTTTGAAATTTATATCCTTTATTTTTAATGTGATTGTATCGCAAAATAACATTAAAATAACGAGAAATTCGAGACAAGCCAAGTGCCCTTACATGCAGTAGAATGCACGCCTTTTGAGCCTTTCCAGAGCCTGGAAAATCTGCCTTCTATCTTCACGGGGAACTTTTACAACCTGAGTACCTATTCATGGGCTTGCCTCATGTTATGATTATTCATTTAGGGAATGAAGTGGGTTTTCGAACGGTATCCCGGAGCTGCTGTTGGGGGGATGAAGCACCTACTGTTGCTGGGGAAGGCTGCTTGGCTGGACTCCCTGGGAAGGACTGGATGAACTGTTTCTCTGGTGCTTGCCAGCCGGGCAGAACAATAAGTACCTAGTCTTCACAGTGCTTCCCGAGGCACCACGGAGGGGAATGGCGATCCTTGAGCTCTGCTGCTCTGCCATGTCCAGCCCTGTTTTGTCCCCGACTCGAAAGACCATGGATTAGTAAATAGTCTGATCGCTGCCAAATTCCTGGGGAAACTGGAAAAGGCCCAGCCTTCAGAGACTTGAACTTAGCATGCTGGTGAGGTCAAAGCTGCACTGAGAACATGGTCGTTATTTAATAAACGCTTGGTGAAGAAATAAAAAGAATTAAAGAAAAAAACCTCATGCAGCATTTCACCATAATTTTTGGCTAATTTGTAAGAAACAAAGAGGATTTTTGTCATTCTTCCCTTTTTTAAACGATTTTATTGAGGTATAACTTCTATACCTATTTTAAGCATATATCTCAATCACTTCCTGGTAAATGTTGAGAACTACACAACCATCACCTCTGTTGAGCGTCTTTTTTTTTATTTAAGATTTTATTTATTTATTTGAGAGAGAGCATGAGCATGGGGAGGGGCAGATGCAGAGGGAGAAGCAGAGTCCCCGCTGAGCAGGGAGCCCGACGTGGGGCTCGATCCCAGGACCCTGAGATCATGACCTGAACCAAAGTCAGAAGCTTAACCGACTGAACCACCCAGGCGCCCCATAAAAGCTTCATCACCCCCTAAAGATCCCTTGTTCCCATTTGCATGAAGTCCCTGCTGCCTCCAGTCCCAGGCGACCACCAATATATTGTCTGTCTCCAGAGATTTGCTTTTCTGAGCATCGTAAGAAAGAGTCAGATGATGTAGTTTTTTCTCTTACCTTGCTATCAATTTTGATGTTCATTCTTGTTGTCCCACCTAGTTTGCTCCTTTTTATTGACAAACGGTATTCCATTGTAAGGATATGCCAGAGTTTGTTCACCCATTCACCAGCCGATTCGCATTTACAAGGTTTCCCATTTAGGGGGCGGTCATGAATAGAATTGCTGTGAACTTTGGCACAGAAGTCTCTGTAGACACAGGATTTCGTTTTCTTGCGTCGATGTCTAGGAGTGACCTGTACCATCTTAACATTTCCGCCAGAAATCAAGCATCTGTGAGGGTTCCTCTTTTATTACATAGCACTGACAACACTGTCAGTCATACACACATACATACATATATACACATACGTATATTTATTGATGTCATCTTATTACCGTTCTAGTGAGTGTGCAGTGGTCACTTATTGTGGTTATAATGTGCGGTTCTCCAGTGACCCGTGATGGCAAACACCTTTCATGTGATCCTTAGGCATTTGTGTCTCTTCTTCGGCAAAATGTCCATTTAAAGTGTTTGCCCGTTCTTACACTGGGTCATTTGTCTTACTATCCTGTAAGAGGTTTTTCTATATTCTGATTACCGGGTCTTTCTCCAATGCGTGATTTGCAAATACTTTCCGCGGCTTGTCTTTGCATTTTTGTTCATGTGTTTTTTGGACGCCCTGTTTTCTGAAGTCGTGAACACTTGCCTTTCTCTAAAGCAGTCTTGCTTTGCCTCCCAAAGCCAGGGGAAAAGAGCTAGGTACACATACGCAGGGGGCTATGATGAACCCTTTGAAGAGACTTGACTCCCTTGTTAGGTTTTTCTGCTTCATATGCTTCTCCTTGCTGCCTTTTGCTACCCTGAAGTCTTGCGTTTCTAGTATCTACTACTTGCTAGGTACAGAAAAGTGAGGAAAGAGCAAGGGAGGTTATTTATGGCACCTGAGTTAAAAAATATCTGTCCAGGGGCGCCTGGGCGGCTCAGTCATTAAGCGTCTGCCTTCGGCTCAGGGCGTGATCCCAGGGTCCTGGGATGGAGCCCCGTATCGGGCTCCCTGCCCCGCTGGGAGCCTGCTTCTTCCTCTCCCACTCCCCCTGCTTGTGTTGCCTCTCTCACTGGCTGTCTCTCTCTCTGTCAAATAAATAAGTAAAATGTTTTAAAAAAAATCTGTCCAGGTCTTGCATCACGGTGATGATGGTAGTTGCTGTGAAAAATGAAGTCCAGACAGTATCTGTCACTTTAATACTTAGGGTAAAGGTGTTCCTGACTCGCGTCTAACAGGGATATTTAAAAATTTTTTCTTTTCCTCCCCATTAAGGCAGTAATTTGTTTTAAACGATCTATAGGTATCTTCGTGTCCAAGGGCAAACGTTTGTAACAGGTGCGACCCCATTTTAGGGAATTAGCTAAAGATTGTTAAAAACCAAGCCCCCTCCCCCACTTCGTGTGACCTCACTGATTTTCATGACCGTCCAGTGTCATGTCTTTGGAAGAGTGATGCTCTCGCCATGGGCTTCCTGACCAGATGCCCATTGCTTGATTTTTCTGCATAGCGTACTTTGTATCACAGTGACAGGATATCATATTTCCAACTCACAGTTAAGTGGCAATTGATATCTGACATTTAGTTTTCCACAATGACTCAGGGACCAAGAGATTTTTGAGTAGCTACTCCTAATATCTATTGCTTGTCGTAGATTTAATATTCTAAAAGCTGTGTTACGTAAAGAGTACCACTTTAGCTTATAGATTGTATCGAATAGTCTAACAGAAGAAGATACAATTTAAAAATAAATGTTTGCAGACTTTGGGATATCTAGCGTCGGGGCTTTAGAACCTCTTAGGAAACCTGCGTGTAGGAATCACGGTCTGGTCTGTAAATAGGAAAGCCACAAAGTAAGGCACAAAGTATTCAGATCAAGTTGGATTGGAAGAAAAGATCTTTTGCCAGCAATCAGAGTGAAAAATTAGATTTATTAACTTTCCTGATTTAAATAAATGGTTCCCAGGGGCGCCTGGGTGGCACAGCGGTTAAGCGTCTGCCTTCAGCTCAGGGCGTGATCCCAGCGTTACGGGATCGAGCCCCACGTCAGGCTCCTCCACTATGAGCCTGCTTCTTCCTCTCCCACTCCCCCTGCTTGTGTTCCCTCTCTCGCTGGCTGTCTCTATCTCTGTCGAATAAATAAATAAAATCTTTAAAAATAAATAAATAAATGGTTCCCAGGATTTCATGTGATTGGGCATTTCAGTGATCATAAGCTCTCTGGTTTGAGAAAAAAACCAAAGCTATGTTAGACACCTATGGAGAATCATCCTGAATCTCTGCTTATTATTATTTTGGGGGTAATTTTATGCTTTTGTCCCAGAAGATATCACAAAAATAATTTTAATCTGACTTCGTAGTGGCCAGCTCTTAGAAATCTGGCTCGCTGTGTATCTTTTCTGGAAAGGGATGAGTATTCTTAGATTTACTACTGTTATCTTTCTAGTCCACCTAGTGTACTTTCTAGTGGTCAGTAGGGTGTTTTTGCTTTGGTTCTTTAAATAGGTTCTAAGAAGCTCAGAGTGAGTGTCGCTGTGAAGTGAGAGGTCTCTCTGTCCGGTTTTGTATTCCTCTTTAAAGATTCTTCATTTTTTATGGACTGATAGCTTTTATTCCTCTTCTCATCTACCATTCCCCTCCTGTGTCCTCTGGATTCCTGTTCTTTCCTATCAAGGCCATTGGCACGGATAGTGATGGGGCAGGTGTTTTGGGTAGACGTGCAGTTGTGTGGTAAGAGGGATGAAGGTGCCATGATAGGCAGGTTCCATGTGGTCTTGAAGAAGAATCGGAAAGACTACTGAAGGTCATTAGCCACTAGCATAATATCCTTAAAACTTTCATCTGATCCGGGGTAGGTGAAGGGATGGATTTTCTCTCCAGTGTCAAGGTATTCTTTGAGTGCCTATGGTATTCCCCACCCTGTTCAAATGAGGGTACAGAAGTCCTGCTTGAACCAAACCTCACGAGGATAAAGACCATGTCTAGTAACATCTTGATTCTGGTGGCCCAGAGCTCTTTAATACCTGAGTCTTGTGAGATCTTTTTTTTTTTTTTTTTTTTAAGATTTTTAAAATTTATTTGAGAGAGAGCATAAGCAGGGGAAGACGTAGATGGAGAGGGAGAGGCCGACTTCCCTGCTGAGCAGGGAGCCTGATGTGGGGCTCAATCCCAGGACCCTGGGATCATGACCTGAGCCAAAGGTAGATGCTTAACCGACTGAGACACCCAGGCGCCCCTCTTGTGAGATCTTACAAGTCTTCTAGCTCTGTCAGGTCAAGAGCACCCACGACTACTGTGGCTCCATGAGGACTTGTGAGATAAATGTTTCTGCACAGACGTGTGCCCATCAGTCAGAACAACAGAGGGCTTACGAGTAATGCTTCATGAGTGACTTCATGTAGTAAAGTTTAACCCTACGAGAGACATAAAGAAAGCTTCCAATGGGAATAATGTATGTTAAATGTGGAAAAAATGTTTATGTCTTGTTTTTATTACCTTCTAGCAATGGATTCACTTGAAAGCAATTAGTTTTACTATTTCGTAAGCTAACAAAGTTTAATGAGGAGCTCTGTGGTAATTTAAAATTTCTTTGAAGCAGAGGCAAAAATAGTACTTGCTGAATTTTTTTTTTTAGTTAACGTTGGTATGTAACATGTCATAAGGTTCAGTTGTGCAACATTATAATTAGACAACTATGCACCACAAAGTGATCACCACCAAAAGTCTAGTCACCACTTGTCACCATACAGTTGACCCCCTTCACCCATTTCACCCACCCCACCACCCCTTCCCCTCTGGTAACTATTATTTTGTCCTCTGTGTTTATGAGTTTGTTTTTGTATTGTTTTGTTTGTTCATTTGTTCCGTTTTTTTCAGATTCCACAAATTAGTGAAGTCATATTGTATTTGTCCTTCTCCATTACTCAGCATAATACCCTCAAAGCCCATCCATGTTGTTGCAAATGGCAAGATTTCATTCTTGTTTGTGGCTAAGTAATACTCCATTTTGCATATATGTACCACACCTTCTTTATCCATTCATCTGTTGATGAAGACTTAGGTTGTTTCCGTATCTTGGCTATTGTAAATAATGCTGCAGTGAACATCGGGGTGCGTATATCTTTGCAAATTAGTGTTTTCATGTTCTTCGAATAAAGACCCCAAAGTGGGATAGCCGTATCTTATGGTAGATCTATTCTTAATTTTTTTGAGGATTCTCCATATTGTTTTCCGGAATGGCTATACCAGTTTACATGCCCTGCCAGCAGTACATGGGGTCCTTTTTCTCCACATGCTCTCCAACACTTATTTCTCATTTAAATCTTTAATCCATTTTGAGTTAAATTTGTGAATAGTATAAGGTGAGTGGTCTAGTTTCATTCTTTTGCATGTGGCTGTCCAGTTTTCCCAGCACCATTTATTGAACACACTCTCATTTCTCTCTTGTATATTCTTGGCTCCTTTGTCATAAATTGTTCATATATGTGCAGGTTTATTTCTGGGCTTTCAGTTCTGCGTCGTTGATCTTTGTGTCTGTTTTTATGCCAAAACCTTACTGTTTTGATTACTAAAACTGTAGTATAGTTTGAGTTCAGAAAGCCTGATACCTCTAGCTTTGCTCTTCTTTCTCAAGATTGCTTTGGCTATTTGGAATTTTTCATGGTTCCAGACAAATTTTAGAATTATTTGTTTTCAGTTCTCTGAAGACTGCCATTGGAGCTTTAGTAGGGATTGCATTGACTCTGTAGATTGCTTTGGGTAGTATAAACATTTTAACGATATTGATTCTTCCAGTTCATGAGCATGGTATATCTCTCCATTTATTTGTGTCTTCAGTTTCTTTCATCAGTGTCTTAAAGCTTTCAGTGTACAGGTCTTTCATCTCTGTGCTTAAATTTATTCCTCAGTATTTTATTCTTTTTGATGTGTTTGTAAATGGGATTGCTTTCTTAATATATTTTTCTGATGGTGTATTATTAGTGTACAGAAATGCCACAGATTTCTGTTTATTGATTTTATGTCCTGCAACATGTACTGAATTCATTTATTAGTTCTAACATCTTTCTGGTGGAGGCTTCAGGGTTTCTGTATATAGTGTCCTGTCATCTGCAAATAGTGGTAGTTTTACTTCTCCAATTTCATGCCTTTTATTTCTTTTTCTTGGCTTATTGCTGTGGCTACTTGCTGAATTTTTGAAGACTGCAGGCCCATTGGTCTTGAAAATCTGAAATCTTCAGAATGTGCTAGACTGACAGGCAGAAGGCCTCACACAAACATGGCGGGCATGCTCCAACACTGCTCGAAACCTTTTCAGTGTTTAGCCTGGAAGTATTCTTATTTACTCTGTTGGAGCACATAGACTCCTGACAGAATTTCTCAGTCTTTTATCTTGTGTTTTGCTTTGTGGGCTTTCAACATCTCTGTGTTATTGTTACTGACTGGGATTTGCAAAAGGAGGGCAGAGGGAGCCCCATCCTGAGGTGACATTAGTGCTAGAGCTCTACAGATGATATGCATGTGCCTGAAGCAGTATTCCGTCTTTTCCTTCTCAAAACCTATTGTGCTAAGATCACTGCCGTTGTCCCCCTGCCACTCAACTTAGGTCCCACAGAATGTTTAACGTCATGGGGTACTTCTGGAAAGTCTCCTTAACAGTAATATGTAACCTAGCATTGCTCCTGCTGGAAATGCACACAGCAAGTGCTGCTCAACATAGTATGAGGAAATTCTGAGAATCCCAGTGACAGCCTTCTGATAAAGAGCATCATGAGTTTCAAACCATCAGGTTTAATGTCCTCATACACTCATCCACAGCAGTGTAGGGGTCCAGGTAGGCTATCTGAAAGACAACATAAGAATTTGTTTTTTCAGGGCCCTTTATCCAGTTTTACTTTTTATTAAAGATTTTATCTGGCTTAGTCTTTGCCTTAATTTCTGCTTCTTATTGATCAGTTTGTGTAGGGGCAAATATCAGGAAGGATGGAGGAAATGAAAATATTCTAAGCTGTTTAAAGCAAGGATTCACAAACCACGAGTGGCCCATGAGCCAAATTTGGCCCACTTCTTGTTTTTTGGACATCCCATGAGCTAAGAACAGTTTTTACCTTTTTAAATCATTTTGCAGAAGGGGAGAATATGTGACAGAGACCATATGTGATCTGCAAAACCTAAAATATTTACTACGCAGCATTTTATGGAATGAGTTTGCCGACCCCAACGTAAAGTATCATTTTTGTCAGATTTGTTTTAAGCACAATGCGATACTTAATATAAATTATAAAGAATTCTTCTAATTTTACTTTCAGGTTCAGACAATGAATTTGTATTTGTCGCAGCTTAAATGAGTTTTTTTTTTAATAGCCATTATAACATATTCAGTGACTAAATATAAAGTACTTGGGTGACCAAGGAGCAAACATTGACGTTGGCTCAAGTGACAGGTACGAGTGTCATATGGATGTTAACGAGTGACCTAAGCTCTACAGAGTAGTTCTAGCTAGAACCCAGTAGAATTCATTTTTTTTTATATGCTAAACAAGAACTACCTCCTTTGTCCACCTAAAGCTGGACAGCAGCAAGATACGGAAGAAGGGCTCTGATCTATTGGAGGGTCCTGGGTTCTGCCTTCACTGACCTTGGGTAACATCAGTAGGAACACTGAGTCACTAAGAAATCTAATCTAGAGGCTGTGGGGGAGCAGATCTTGGGATGGATTTAGAACCAAAGCTTCCAAAATGCAGTCATTGAACATTGGCAGAATGACTTTCCTTTGATGAGGACAATCATCTACAGTCTTCTGGCAGTGCCGTTCTCCACAACGTGTACGCTGAGCGATGGGTAAAGCAATGGCTCCAGGCTGCTCAGGGTGAAACAGCCTTTATATCTGTTATGTAATGGCGGATCATCATAAAATGCCATGATTGTCTTGGTCCTATGGGCTCTGCTTCCAAATTCAGTTCTGTTCCTATCAAGTCCGTTTATGTTACCTGCCATGGGAGGAATTGACAGGCAAGACATTAAAATAATTCCCATCTGATTTTCTTACACGCGTCTCTACTAAGTCCTTTCATGAGGGTTGCTTGGTATGTCTCTTCAGCATTGCTGCCTTTTCCATCAACATAATGCTCTTTCTTCAGAAGAGTAGAAAGGAAGAAGCTGTAATTCGGCAAAGGTACCAGATATCCAGGACAGTGTCATAATTGTGGCAACATTTTGTATTAAGAAAGCGTTCACCCAACACATTTGTTTTATAGGCGATCTAGAACTTTAGTGGCGGTGTTGCCTGGTAAGACTTTCCTATGATTGTCACATCACCACTACCCCCCCCCTCCTGCCTTCTTCATTCCATCTGATTCTTCCTGCCGCCTGTACAGTCATCTCCTTTTGGCTGAGGCTGCTCTGGCCCGGAGGACTGTTGTTTCATAGCAGTTTTCAAGTGAGGTAGAAAGGATGTTCCCCTTTCCTTCGCCGATGTTTTGGATGGACACCTTTTTCAGACTTACGACAGGTGGGATGTGACTAAAATTTGCGTCGTGTGTCTTTCCCAAAACAAGTTCTTTTCTTGAATACCGAAGATTTCTGTACCTTTCCAGTGCGGCCTGAAGTTGTCCTAACCACCTTCCAATCTATTTTGCACATCACCCTGGATGTTCTTGATTTAAGCATATATTACATTTCCTTTTTATAGATTGTCTTTGTTGGAAAGGAAGAAATCCCGAGTTATGATTACTAGTGAACCAACACCTTAAGGTGAAATGTAAAAAAGAAGAGAAAGAAAGCCAACATGGGGGTGACACCTCGGTAAGGTAGATCAGGTTTTAAAAGAACGTATCTGTAATTTGCCCACTTGTATTCAAATTACTGTGCATTTTTGGGGTATGTTCTGCAAGGAGGCACTGCCTTAGAACCACCCCCATGTTTCCCAGGTTTTCCTTATCAGTATTTAGTCAGAGGTATTCTACTAAAACCATTGGGCTCATCAGTCTTTTCTAAAATAACCACTACGCACGAAGGGAAAGTATGACTGTATCAGAAAGAGAGCTTGAGTCCTCTGGGTGGCATCTCCATGGTAAGGAGATGATTGAGACTGACTTAGGCTTCTATAAACCTGAAGAAAGGTGGTGTGTGTGCAGCTCTCCTCAGGACTAGAAATGGCTGGGCATTCAAAAATTTATATATCTCTCTCTATTATATATACTTATATAATATCTAAAAGTTATGCATAAAATTATGTTTGCACGCTCTGTATTTTATACATATGCATTTTAGACACACGCAAATATATCTATATTAAAAATGTGAGCACCGTCTTGTGAATATCCTTTGAATCAGGGCACGGTCAGTCATCACGGCCGTGGTGGTGATGAGGCCACGCCCATGAGTCTGACCTGTTTAACCCTTCATTTGACTTTGGACGCAGCCATAAGCTATTCTCTCTGAGCAGACGTGGGCCTGTAGGACAGATCACCATTTACTAGCACAAACCTGGCTGGAAGTGCTCAGAAAAGCACGTGCTACCAAGGTCAACCGGCAATTCGCCAGGCGAATGGTCGGCACTTTTATACTCATTAGTGTCCATAGTTTTATGAGCATGGGGGCTGGTCATTATTGATTGGCTAGATACTGTCTTGGGAGGTGAAAGTCACCAGTCATCTACTGTAGCAAATAAAGTCACAGCAGAGAAGTACACGAGTCCCCGGGACCCAGCACATGCGCGGCAAATAAGTCAATAAGTTTATTAACTGCCAGTTGAGAGTCCCCTGAACCAGCTACCTCGCCCCATTTTCACGGAACAGTCTCTAACTGGTTCATGCCTGACTCCTGCAGGGTAGGGCTGGTGGCTTCGATTTTCTCTCCGCATAGCACCAAGCATAAAACCTGGAACAAAGCCAGCAATCAATCAATAGCTGTCCCGTAAGAGAATGAGTGGTTAATTCTGGAGGTTTCGCTAATTTTTAAGGTCCTTTCCCCAAGTCCTCAGATGGAATTGGGTTGGAACACAGCTTCCCACCCACACATTCCCCCTTCCCTCCCCAACCCCCGCCCAAAGGAAAAAAAACCCCAAAAATGAATCAGATGAGTTTAAATAAGGAGACTAATAAAAATCTCCTCTCTTCAGGGACTTGAGAAGTGTGTTGTACATNTGGCAGAGAGCATAAATATAAAAATGGCATAGTCTTTGCCCTCCAGGAATTTACAATACACAGTCCACCTGTGAACAACACAGTTTGAACCATGTAGGTTCACTTATACGTGGATTTTTTTTTAATAAATACAGTACACTACTATAAATGTATTTTCTCTTCCTTATGATTTTCTTAATAACATATTCTTTTCCCTAGTTTACTTTATTGTAAGACCATAGGCTATAATACATATATTGTATAAAATATGTGTTCATTGACCAGTACCAGTAAGACTCTGGTCAACAGTAAGCTATTAATAGTTAAGTTTTGGGGGAGTCCAAAGTCATCTGTGGATTTTTGACTGCAGAGATTGGGGGGGGCGGTCAGCGCCCCTAAGCACTGAGTGGTTCCGGAGTTGGCTGTGGTGGGGTAAATTTGTAAACAAACTGTATTACCAGAGAAAATAACGTAAGTAACACAGCTGAGGGCCAAGCGCACGGATGATTAAATCATAATTTCAAGACTTAGTGGAAGGCTTCCTAGAGAAGAAAACATTTGATTTGGGGCTTAAAATAAATAGAATTTCAGGAGGGCCCAAAGTGAGGCCGACTGGTACTGTAGCAACGGCATAAAAAAGGGGCATGGAGAAGGGAAAGTGCAGAGCATGGGCAGGGGGCAGAGACGCAGCTGTGTTCGCAGAGAAGAATTTATGAAGAGGTGTGGGTGGAGATTAGCTAAACTGGGGCTGCCGTCCAAGAGAATAAGGGGTCTGGATGTCCATCTGTAGGTCCGTTCCCAAATGCCTTCTTCATGACGTTCACATCCCCTGTATTATTTTATTAAACTTGTATTAAATTGACATTTATTTTTCTAAATGCTTTCACTTGAAAAGGAACTTAGAAACCCCTGTTACTTGCTTTAAATAAATCCAGCCAACCCGACCCTGTTACTGAATTCGAATTTGACACTGTTCCTTCACTGAGGCTCTGAGCTGTGCCTATAGGCTTGTTACAAAGGCAGATCAGCAAATGTCTAAGACTGGATCCCGACCTACTAGCACTAAACGGATGCTTTTTCTTAGACCATTTCAGAAGGACCCGAAGAGGATCAAAACGAAAATAAATGACTTCCTGAGACATAGGGTAGTTTTTAATCCAGACTCTCTGTGCTAGCGACATTGATCTCAAATACCTCCTAAAACTGTAGCCTGGACCACTGCCTATGCCCTGCACTTTTGGAAATTTTCCAAGAGACACTGGTGAGGGCCTGAAGGGTTTTAGGTATCTGAATAGTATAAAGGCTGACCGCCCTTCGGAAGGAGAACCTTGGTGGTGCCATCGTAATGGGCAGCTGGGAACAGGAAAACCAACGGAGAGGCCAGAGGGGAGGGGCCAGACTTAGGGCCAGATCTGTTAACCTTAAAAATAAAACTGCCAGTTGTTTTACCAGCACAAATGGGTTTGTTTGAGAATTGCAGAGAATTGCAATCTGGGACAGGTAAGCTACGGCAAAACAGTAGGCGAATCCACGAAACAAAGCTAGAGTCTCTCTTTTGTAGAGGAAAGTTGGGGGGGCTGCTGTAAACAAAACGTGCACTGGGTTAAACTGGGAGTTGGAAGTATGGTGGCTTCTCATTGGCTGAGCTGTGACAGTCTCTCATTGGCTGGGCTGTTGCTGGGGGAAGTTGAAAATCTTTCTGTGTCCTGTTGGTAGGAAAGTAGTAGCTGACGTAGCAGGGGCTGCAAATGATCCGGAGTGTAGGGTGTGAGAGCTCCCCCTGCTGGTCTCCCGACTCCATTTTAAAGGAGGTTTCCTTTCATTAATTTTCACGGATCCTTCCATGGACCAGGTACTGAGAGAGTGATGCGTGATGTATTCGAAACTCGAAATTCTGTGAATGTTATAGGGACTCACAGATACACTGAACATAGGAAGAGAGAGTTGAAGAGGGAGCAGGGAAGGGATTTATTGTGAAGATGCCAAAAAGATGTTGAAACTGAGAATAAGGTCGTTAAGACAAGTTCAGGTACCACCTTCATCTGAAGAGATGGGAAGAGGGGAAAATACGGTAAGGCCCAAAGAAAGGGAAAATTTAAAAAATTTTTTTATTTTTAAGTAATCTGTCTACCCAACATGGGGCTCAAACTCACAACCCCAAGATCAAGAGTTGCCTGCTCCGCTACTGAGCCAGCCGGGTGCCCTCAAAGAAAGGGAAATTAAGGGAACCCTCATCACATGACCTTTGGTATCCATGACATGGGAGATAAAGCTAGGTATGGAGAGCAAGCTTGGTGAAGAAATGGCAATAAATTCAGTAAATGAAAGATATTACAGTCTGTTTTACCCAAGTCCTTGGTATAAATAAAGGAGCTTAACCGTCATGATTTTAAATATTATGAACCGCAAAAATCTCAAGATATTGCAACCTCAGATACTAAGGAGATTCAGCTAGGAGCCACTATGCTCTGGTTTCAGCCCGTCTCAAGGGTTCCACATTCCTAACTCTGCATGACCTACCCCAACAACCCTTAAATGCCCCCATCTCGGTGTCCGAGTCATAGGATTTTGGAAGATGGGAGGGACTTTCAAGGTTCCCTTGCCCAACTATTAATTCTTGAATCCTGCCAGCCATACAAAGGGTCATTCAAGCCATTCTTAGAGCCTCAAAGGATGCCTTTACCAACTCCTGAAAAAGCCTACTCTGTCCTCAGACCAATTCCTTCCATTTGTAAATACACTCAAAGTTTTTCAGAGCACAGTAAAAATTGCAGTGTCTTCACTGGCCGACTAAACCTGAGTTTCTTGGTGACACTGCCCCCTCCCCTGTGCTAACCCTGACTAGAACAAAAAGCGAGAATCATCTGGCCGCTTGGGTAGTGACACCGTTTACTTGATACAAAAAAATGGGGTTGCTTCTGTTTGATGATGCCCGGAGTAGTTCAATGAAATATTGACGGTGAAAGACCATCTGAATATAGATTTTAAGATGCATTGTGCCTCTCTCGGGAGCTTCTAAAGCATTTTCATCTCGAACCTACCTAAGCACCTCTCCTCACCATCTCCCTGGGATTATACTATGATGGCTGCTTGTGTCTGACCACAGACCACAAGCTCTCGAGGAAGGCAGAGGCATTTCTCTTTCCTGCATTGCTTCATGTATCCACCTGTCAACCCCATATCGATGGCCCGCACCATGCTAGGCTGTACTCTGGGTCCTAGCTCAGAACGACGACAGGTGCTGCTGTCCAGACTCCTTGGTAGATGAGTCAGTGTGCCTAGCCCAGGGCTGGGCACACGTAACCACTCCATAAATAGCTGACAAGCCAGGGAATGTGCTGGAGAGTGTGTTGGAGGTTGGCACACTATTTTTGCTGCTGGTTGGACGGGTGAGACACGATGCTGCAGCCCTAGCTCAGATCTCAAACCTCAGAGAGGTCAAGGGTTTGACAGGCACTCAAAACCAAACAAAATCGGGTGCCTGTACCCACCCCCACCCCCCGGGACCTCAGAGCGCCACAGGGATGAGGAGGCGGGTAGAAGGCAGGGTGAAAGCAGCCCATGCTGACTGCCTCGCTCCCTCCTGCACCCTCCCCGAGACCCAGCAGCCCTTCTAGCGTGAGCTTTGTATCTGCCCAGTGAGCACACGATTTCTGCCGGAGGTAGCCTCGACCTGCAGTGTGTAGCTGATGTTACAAGAAGAAAAACTCACGGTAAAACATTGATCTTTCAAAAATGTTTGAGGGGCACATGTGTGACTATGGGCAGGGTTAGATGTGCCCCCTCTCATGTGGTGGGAATTTGGGGAAAATTGCTACTTACTTGTGTTCCCCTCGGTGACCTGTCACAGTCCAGGAGCACTTGTCGTCATCTTTCTGCCCCTGCTGCTTACACTCCGGGGACAGCTCGGAGAAACAAACTCCAGGGCTCGATTGTATTTTTTCCTCTAATGATAGCATCTTCTTCCCCGCCCCCTCCCCTCCCCGCCCTTCGCAGTCCCGAGGGTTACCTTCCTGCTGGGTTCTACCTTCACTCTTCCTTGTCCCCGTAGTGATGAATTCTGCCTATTGGCTCCTCGGGGCATTGTGTTGCCTTATGTCACATGGGAAGGAAACAGACTTGCAGTGCTCTGAGAAGGAGTCTTTGGTCTCCTCGTTTAGCCTCTGCAGAAATCAGCAAAGAGTGTTTGTTTCCTAAAAATAACTGGAAAACAAAGATTTTCGTGTTCTCTTCAGTCAAGAAGAACTAGCTCTGAACTTTGGTTTGCAGGGAAAAAAAGAGAGGGTGACATTCCCTTGGGTCATGCCCGTGAAGCGATTGTATCTATGTGAGCTGCGGTCCTTTTAGGTTTTGTGATGTGGTAACGTCATTGAAAAGGGCAGGCATTAGGAGGAACAGGGAAACGAATAAGGCTTGTCTCATAGACCCTTGTAAATATCACAGAGTCCTTTTTGCATTAAATTACCAACATTAAGGGGTTTTAAAAAATTAATCTTGAATCATGTTATCAAGTTAGAGCACCGTTGAATATTAGGTTTCCGCCTTTCCTTTGTTAAAGTTTCCCAAATTAAGAAGGATGTCAATGCTTCTGTAAGAATTCTACTGATCCATATTGCCTGTAATATCTAAATATGCCTGTAGCTTTGTGGAGGGACTCTTTCCTGAGAACTTAGGTAAAATGAAAATGCACATCAGAAATGGATCTGATTTAGTCGTTTGTAAAATGTTGGAGTTGAACTAATTAGTTCATTGAGATCTTGGGCCTTGCCCTCTGTGATGATTTGGTAGGCGCTCTGGAGATGGATCTTTAATGCTGTGACCCAAATTTTGCTGATCTGTGTCCACTGTGGAGCCCAGGCTAGCAGTGTGTAGTGTAATGCTACGTATGATAAAGAATAGGGGAGGCTTGATGTGCTTAGTTAAACCACTAAGATGCCAGCTCTGTGAGAGAAAGATCTGGACTCTGCCTGGTCCCTAATCACACACATGACCTCTCTGCTGAACTACTTGGGGAAAATAGACATCCGTATCCCCTGCATTCTCAATAGGGGAGATATCACTTTAAGGGGGCCAACATTGGTTCTTGGGGGTGGGGTGAAGAAATTTTACTTTGTATGTATAACATTTAAATATCCATTAAAGACAAAATCAGATCTATAGTATCCTATGGTATTAAAATATCATGGGGGTGGTTAGGTTAAAGAAAAAAAGGCTCCTCAGAAGGATGGTAAGGGAAAAAAGTTGAGAAAAGCAGATTATCCTAAAGTTAAGCTGGGGAGCCTAAGAAAGGGAAGGTAGCCTGACTTGGGTTACCTGACAGTTGCATGGCGTGGCTGGCCCTTGCACCCACCCTGACTGACTTTGAAAGCCACTGTACTTTGCAAACCTGTTAGCTGGTTTATAGGGGTCACTGCAGGGTTTAGGCACTTTGGATTATACAATGTAGCAAATGCTGATGGAGGCGCTGGAGAAGCAGGGAGGGCCAGGCTCCAAATGTTTCTAAGCCGACCATTGAATTGTACAGATGAGGGCCCTATAATGGTGCATGTGCTAAATTCACTTTACTTATTCTTATGATAGCCAGGGTGGATTTTTTGAAAAAAAAAAATTTTTTTTTTGAAAGGAATTCCAGGGATTCTAAAGATATGCCGTTATACACGTAAGATCCTGGTACTCCCTTCTGGCTTATGTTATTGGCAGAGGCGAAATCCACATAGACAGATGATTGCGCACATTGCCTTCTTTCCGGTGGTTCATTATTTCTCAGCACTCGGGACACTTAAGGCACCGAAACGCTGAACTCTCATCGCTGAATTCCTGTGATCGCTGCAGAGTCTCTCGTTGTTGCTAGCTAATGACCCAGGTGGAGGTGTTTTGTAAGAACAGCATTGCAGTCTCCGGTCCCCGATATATATTTAACCAGAATCTCTGGGTCGTGTTTACTGAGAGTGAGACCCAAGAACAGCACATCTCCTTGGTGACACCTGCTTGTCCCCAGAGCCTCACCACGGAGGCATTTTCCACTCCAGTCACATAAGGACACTCCGCCACAATACCTTTGATGTTCCTGACTTCTAATGCTCCGAGAGAAGCAGAGATTAGCAAGGGAATCACAGTTGGACTTAGCCTAATGAATGGAATGATTCAGCACAGGACATTTCTAGGATGTGAAAGGAAAACACACACACACACACACACACACACACACACACAAACGAGGAGGGAGGTGTCCCTGAAATGGAATGGATTTAAACTTTCAGAGCCCAGCCGGCTGGTCTTCAGAGAAGTTGCAAAGGGAAAAACATGCTTAAATTGCAATAGGAATGTTTGAGGTTACGTTAGTGTAAGTAAGAATCATTTATCAAGGGAAGTAAGGACCTGGCCTTCTCGAAGGCTCTTTAAATATAATATTGATTTCTTATCTGTCTGGAGGGAAGGGAGGATAAGTCTGCCTTGGGAATAACTTAGCTCCCCGTTATCCGCGGTTTCAGATATCCGCGGTCAACCGAAGTCCAGCAGCCGACGATCCTTGTCCTGACATGTTGTCAGAAGGTCAGTAGTAGCCGAACGGTCCGTCACAATGCCTGTGTCGTTCCCCTCACTTCATCTCCTCACACAGACAGACCTTTTGCCATCTCACATCCTCCCAAGAAGGGTGAACACAGCAAAGCCAGATCTTTCACGAGAGAGAGAGAGAGCCCATATTCACAGAACTTTGATTACAGTATATTATCACAATTGTTCTATTTTATTTTCAGTTTTTGTTGTTAATCTCTTACTGAGCCTGGTTTAGAAATTAAACTTTATTGTAGGTATGTGCGTATAGGAAAAAGTGTAGTTTGTATAGGGTTCGGTAGTGTCTGAGGTTTCAGGCATCCCCTGGGGGTCTTGGAACGTATCCCCTGCAGGTAAGGTGGGGGGCGGGGCTACTCTAAGCACAACCTTCATTCCAGTGAGTCTCTGATTTTTCTTTTCTTTTCTTTTTTTTTTAAAGATTTTATTTTTGTGTGAGAGACAGAACAAGCATGAGCGAGGGGGTAGGGGCAGAGGGAGAAGCAGGCTTCCTTCTGAGCAGGGAGCCCGATACGGGGCTTGATCCCAGGACCCTGAGATCATGATCTGAGCTGAAGTCACACATTTAACCAACTGAGCGACCTAGGCGCCCCAAGAAGTTAATATTTACTATGCCATATAATGGTTATTTAAAATAAGATTTTTTAAAGACTTAATTTGATCTTTTAAAGACTTAATTTGTAAAGGCTTTATGTCATCTTTATTTAACACCTGAAAAACTCTTATCGGGGGGCCTTTGAAGTTGTATGCACACATCACTATCTCACCTCTGCAAGCATATTATTTAAATAAACCTTTGCATGCTTTCCAAGCATTTCATGTTTAGAGAGTCAGGTATTTGCAGAGTGTGTTTGAATTGTCAAGAGAACCCAAAGAACCCCCCGCTTGATGCTTTTGGCCTGTTGACAGCTGTGGGTCGGATGGCGTGGGTAGTGTTACATTCAGTAATCTAGACGGGCTGCCTCTGAGGACACTGCTTTTCTGGAAGCTTTCTCAGGTGCTGGCTGTTTTCACCCCGTCCTTCAGCCTCCTGTCCCTGGTCCCTGTCGTGTCTCCCACTCTGTCGTCCCCCCACCATGGTGCCACTGGATTGTGCCTCTCAACCTTCCCCGTGCAGTGCAGAGACGTCACCTGGAGATGCTGTTAAAACGCACTTTATATTCGGCGGGTCTGGCACGGGGCCTGAGATTCCGCTTGTCTCACGGGCTCCCAGGTGATACCGATGCTTCTGGTCCAAGGGCACAGTTCAAGTCCTAAGGCTCTCGGCTGTCAAAAGCATCCCGCCTGCAAATCCTGTTGGCTCTCCCTTCAAAACTGTCTCCTGCATCCGCCTGCTTCAAGCACCTCCTCGGCTACCATTGTCGGCCACGTCACCCCCATTTCTCATTCTTAAGGGAAAACGGATTGTAAGGAATGACTCCCCTGATTGCCTTTGATGTGGGCTCCTGTGGCCATCTGGAACTTCCTCCTCTTCTCACACTCATCATACCTGCCCCTTCCTCAGGGCCTTTGCACATCCAGCCCTCTGCCCAGAATGCCCTTCCCTGTTCTGAATAGGCTCTTTCCCATCACACTCAGCCCCTGGATCAGGTGGCCCCTGTTATGGAGATGAGTCGTGACAGCATACTTTAAAATTGTTCCCTGTCCCTTCCCAGAGGCATCACTGTCCCCTTACTCTGCTCTATTTTCGCTCATGGCACTTACTACCCGACACTTTCTTTAACAAAATACACGTAGTCCTTTCTGTGTCGTGGGCGATGTTCTAAGTGCTTTACAAATGCTGATGCATTCACCTTCTTAGGAGCCCTACGGGGTAGCTCGGTTATTATCCCCATTTTACAGATGAAGACACTGAGGCACTGAGAGGTTAAGTCGCTTTTTGAGATCACGTAACTTCCATACTGGGGCCAGAATTTGAGCTTAGCTGTGTAGCCTCAGAATCCGTGTTCTAAGCCACTATGCTGTTGTGCCCTCTGCTTTTTATGTGATGTAAATATGTTTTTAGAAATATTATCTAAGATATAAATATGTGTTTTTGCTGCCCATCCCTCCCGACTAGAATGTAAACTCCATGCGGGGCCAAGACTTGAGTTCTTCTAGTTATGGCTGTATTCTCAGCACTGAGAACCCTGCTTGGCTCACAGGAGGCACTCCAGAACGTTTATGGAAGGAATGAATTTTTTTCTTTAAATCTCTTGTTTAAAGAGATTTATGTAAAGACGAGTGTTTTCTTGAAAGTCTGAATGGGGCCTTTTTTACATAAGAAGAGTATATATTACTTAGGTTGTAAATTTTTAATCTCTTTCGCATTACGTATTTAAAACCTAGTTTCCCTTAAGAACTTCAGCTCAACTTTACAAATCTTAATATGCTATTGATAAATATATGAAATAAAAGTAAGTAAAATAAAAAACAAGCAGTTTTCCCTTTTCTTCTCTCAATAGTCGATTAATTCAAGTTGACCGGACTAAATTGTGAAAACAGTAGCTCTCATTTATAACCTCGGCTAATGAAATTCCCTTCACTCTTGTAAGTTCTGTCCTAATTTACCGCATTCATTTTTCTGTTTCAGCGTTTCCGATGCCCGACAAGAAACGCTTATAACACAAGCAAGCCAAACTTGTCCAACAGTTAAATTATTCTTATTGGTCTAATCAACTAAACTTCAAGCAAATCACATTCACTTAAACATTCTAATGCCGCTTTCCACACTTTGTCAAATTATTTTCTATCTCGTAGCATGAAGTCAGAACTCTAGTAGAAATAATCGATTATTCTTAAACTTAACCGGAAACATAACTAATATGCAAGGGTTGATGTATGGCACTATTTGAATTAAATTTTAAGCCTAGGTAGGATTCAGACATTCAGCCAGCCTTTAGGAGAGATCTTTCCTTCCAGGATTTGGAAGCACTGACCCTGCTGTTCATGGAGGTCGGGTGCAGGGCATAGAGCAGGTGCTAATCTGAACGGTGGTTCTACACAAGCTGTGGATGGACATGCCAGGCCTTTTCTTCCAGTTCCTCTGAAAAGGGGACGCAGGCTACCTTTTCAGATGGAATTGATTCTCAGCCCCCTGCCCCAGTCCCACCTTCAAGTTCCTCCCTCACCGATTGCTTTAGCAATTGTTTTTCCACTTTGAAACTTGAATGCAACGGCTTCCCTGAATGCATGATTGAATTCTGCATCCTTTCCCATCCGGTTGGCTCATTCCCTTGAACCACGCCAATGAATGATGATCGACATTTGTTACACCATGTGCATTTCAGGTGATTGATTTTTTTTTAAGTTATAGCTTTATTGAGATAGAATTCACATGTTTCAGTACTTCATAACTTTTTATGGCCCAGTAACATTCCATTGTTTGACTCCACTGCATTTTGAATCCACTGCATTTTGAATCCATTAGTTGATGGGCATTTGGGTTGTTTTCACCCTTTGTCTATGACGAATAATGCTGCCGTGAACATTCATGTTCAGGTTTTTGTGTGGACATATGTTTTCAGTTCTTTTGGGTATATTCCTAGGAGCAGAATTGCTAGATCATGTGGTCACGCTATTTTTAGCCATTTGAGGAGCTATCAGATAGTTTTCCGATGTGGCTGCACCATTTTACTACCAGGAATGTGCAGGGGTTCCACTTTCTTCACATCATCACCGACACTCAACTACTATCTGACTTTTTGATTCTAGCCATCATACTGGCTGTGACATCATGTCTCATTGTGGCTCTGATTTGCCTTTTCCCAGAGGCCAGTGACGATGTGCGTTTGTTTTGGTCTTTTTTCATGTGCTTGGCCATTTGTATCTATTATTTAGAGAAATGTCTATTCAGATCTTTTCCCCATATTTTAGTTGGGTTATTTGTTTTTTAATCACCACGCTGCAAGAGTTCTTTATATATTCTAGATATAGAGAGAATATTCTAGATATTCTTTTATCAGATATATGATTTGCAAATATTTTCTCTCATTATGTGGGTTGTCTCTTCATTTTCTTGCTAGTGTGCTTGGAAGCACAGAAGTGTTAAATAAAGCTCAATGTATTTTTTTCTTTTGTTGCTCATGCTTTTGATGTCATACCTAAGAATCCATTGCCAAACTCGATGTCATGCAGCTCTACCCCTAAGTTTTCTTCTGAGAATTGTGTTAGGTGTAGTTTTTACATTTAGATCTTTCGTGCGCTTTGAGTTAATTTTTTGAAAGATTTTATTTATTTATTTGACAGAGAGCAAGCATAAGCATGCAGGGAGGCAGGCAGAGGGTGAGGGAGAGGCAGGCTCCCCACTGAACAGAGAGCCTGACATGGGGCTCAATCCCAGGACCCGGTGATCGTGACCTGAGCTGAAGGCAGATGCTTGACTGACTGAGCCACCCAGGCACCCCGAGTTAATTTTTATACATGGTGTGAGATAAGAGTCCAAATTTATTCTCATGTATAGGGCTATTGAGTTGTCCCAGCACCATTTGTTGAAAAACTATTCTTTCCTCCATTGGATGCTTTTGGTATGCTTGTTGACCATAGATTTATAGGTTTATTTCTGGACACTCACTTTCTATTCCATTTATCTCCATGTCTGTTCTTACTCCCGTACCACTTTGTCTTGACTATTGCTTTGCAGTAAGTTTGAAAAATTGGGGATATCAATCCACAACTTTGTTCTTCTTGTTCAAGATTGTTTGAGCTATTTCAGGTCCCTTTCAATCCTATGTGAATTTTAGGATCATCTTGTCAGTGTCTACAAAGACAGCGCCTGGGATTCTGATAGGGATTGCATTGAATCTATAATTAGTCTGGGGAGTGTTTTCCTCTTAATAATATTCAGTCTTCTGATCCATGAACATGGTATGTCTTTCCATTTATTTAAGTCTTCCTACATTTCTTTCAAGAATGTTTTATATGTTTCAGAGTATGCTTTGCACTTCTTTTCTTGAATTTATTTCTAAATATTTTGTTCTTTTTTGATACTATTTTAAATGGGGGAATTGGTTTTGAATTTCAGTTTTGGATTGTTACAAGTATACAGTAGGTTTGTGTATATAGACTTGTATATATTCAATCCTGGTACCTTGCTGAATTTATTCTAAAATTTTTAGTGCATTCCTTAGGATTGTATATGTACAAGATCATGTCATCTGTGAATAGAGGTAGTTTCACTTCTTCCTTTTCAATATGAATGCCTTTTATTTCTCGTTTTGCCTAATTGCCATGCTAGAATGTCTCCTACGCTATTGAATAGTAATGGTTAGAGTGGACACCTGTGTTTTATTCCTGCTTTTAGAAAGATAGTGTCTTGTATTTTATCATGTATTTTATCAGTATGATGTTAGCTGTGGGGTTTTCATAGATGACGTTTTTCAGGTTGAGGAAGTTTCCTTACTTTCTTAGTTTTTGGAATGTTTTTTTATCATGAAAGAGTGTTGGATTTTGTCAAATACTTTCTCTGTGTCTACTGAGATAATCATGTGATTTTGTTTTTTATTCTGTCAATATGATATATTACAATAATGGATTTTTGGATGTTAACCAACCTTGTGTTCCTGGGATAAATCCCACGTGGTCATGTTGTATAATCCTTTTACTATATTATTGGATTTGGTTTGCTGGTATTTTTTTTTTTTTGAGAATTTTTTCATAACATATATTGGTCTATAGTTTTTTCCTGTGATGTCTTTGGTTGGGGTATCAGGTAAATACTAGCTAATAGAATGAGTTAGGATGTGTTCCCCCTGACCTTTTTGGAAGTGTTTATGAAGAATTTTGGTTATTAATTCTTCAAGTGTCTAGTAGAATTCATTGATGTCTTTTTTAGGCCTCTCCTCTGGCTTTCTGTCCCATCCTGCTCTTTTTTAAAATATATGCTGAATGTGAATATCTGAAATATTTGCAGTCGTTTGAACTTTTAAAAACATGGTGGCATTTTTTTATTGCTGTTGTGGGATGAAGAAAAGCACGCAAATGAGAATGTTTTCTGATTTGTGTATTGAATGGTTTCATAAAGTGAAGAGAGGAGAATAGCCTGGCTGTTCATATCACATCATGTCTAGTAGGGTGCATTTTGAGGTTATAGTTTTACCTTTCCAATCTTTTTTGTCAGTTTTTAGGCAAGTTATCTAATGAAAATACTGACTCTTTCCATAGGTCAAAGCAGAAGTCTCTCAGAGGAAAAGAAAGTTTCACATCTCTGGGATATTTGCTTATTGTGGGGTTGGAAACTTTTCAGTGATTCTCTCCAGGTGAACCAAGTGGGCACATACCTGTTGCCCGTCACCCTACAGATCCTGAAGTCATCTCTGTCCTGCCATAGCACACACCATCTTTTCCTTCCTCATTCCCTTCTCACTCTGACCTTTTCTCAGAGCAAACTTAGCCAGGACCTCCCCCTGAATTCTGGCCTGCCAAGTCTTTTTTCTCACCAGGTACTTTAGGAATCTTGCCATTTCTTTGAAATATTTTCCAATTAACAAGAACAAAAACAGTTGACATGTGGGTGCCATGGGAGGGCTCACTCCCACTCCATGGGAAATAGAAGAGAAGGGGGAAGCGTGAAAGAGAGCCAGGTGGAGGAAGAGTGGGATTGGCCAATGGGAGGACTGTCCAGTGGGAGGGTGTAGTGGATCGTAGAGGACAACAACACAGCCTACGTGGCTATTCAGATATTCTTCTGGCTTCTAAATTGCCACCAGACCCATCCTACTCTTGTTTATTAAAGTCTGAACAATGCTCATGTTGGTCTCGGGATTTAAAGAATCTATTCTCTGAAGCTCTTTTACTCCAGTGGATGCTAAGAAGCACTCTAGAAGAAATATCGTCCTGTGCGTTGATTTCTTCTGGAATGTTTCCTTGCAGCTTTCAGGAAGTGGGGTCTTCCCAGATAAAGGAAGTCTTTGTATTAAAAAATCTCTGAAGATTGGTTTGGAATGCTCAGGGTTAGCCTTGTTAGTAAGGTGGGGAGTGAACTAAATGACCTGTAGGCCTTTGGACACTTCCATGTTTTACTCTCTTTAATCTTTTAACGGTGCCTTGTGGCCTACTTAGCATTGCATCATGACAGAGTGAATCCGTCCTAGACATGTATAGATATATTAGTAGCATTCATTTAGAAGTGCTATTTCAGACCTAAATTTCATGCGCCTCTATTTCTTGTGAAATTGCAATGCATCCATAATGGGCATTTGCTCTTATTTGAAAGGGCAAAATGTGCATGAGAAGATAAAGCAGCGCTAAGGTGATACCTCAGGCCTAATTCTGTCACAGGTTAGGAGTAAACCATATACTGTTCAGTTCCTGTGAGAGCTGGTCAATGATGATTCTCTCTTCCTCTGTTGCTTTATATCTTTCCTATTTAGTCAATGAAAAGCCAATAGCTCTTTTATCTGTATTCAATCTCAATTTGACAAAGTAATTTTGTTAGACTATGGTTTTTCATTTTTTTCTCTCTCGGTTTTATGGGGGATTTTCTCATTAGGGTAATGAAAGTATGTATTTTAATAGCACACATAAAAAGTAATAAATGCTTTAAAGGGACAAGCATTAAATGAATCTACTTCATCCATTAAAGGGAAGTATTCTTTCGGATATATTTGCAATATGTTATTATACTCACAGTATAGTTGATATCTTCTGAAGTACAATTCTAATTATGTTTCTTGAACCTACTGCATACTAGTTTTGAAAACTTTAGAAAGGCATGTTGCTAGATAACTTAAGTTTTCAGCTACATAAATAGTACCTGATTATTATAAAAGTTTTTTTTTTTTTTAAGATTTTATTTATTTATTTGACAGAGACAGAGACAGCCAGCGAGAGAGGGAACACAAGCAGGGGAGTGGGAGAGGAAGAAGCAGGCTCATAGCGGAGGAGCCTGATGTGGGGCTCGATCCTGGATCGCCGGGATCACGCCCTGAGCCGAAGGCAGACGCTTAACCGCTGTGCCACCCAGGCGCCCCCTATAAAAGTATTTTTTAAACACAGGTGACATTTTTACAAGATCACCTAAAATAATTTCACCCAGCTATGCTCAATGTTAATACTACTATCTTTCCTAATTTCTTTTTTTAATTTATTTCCTTTGGTTGGCTTTTCATTTCTCAAGACTCTGTAGCTAGGATAGACTCTGAGCCCCCAGCGAGGTCCTGAGGAGGCCCTGCCCTGGCCTGCGCTCCCCCCACCAGCTTCATATCTAGCCTGGTTCTCCTCGCTCCTCTCCAACTTCTGCTCCAGAGACCACACAGGTTCTGTTTTAGGCTCTTCAAAAACCCAGGACTTTGCTTGCCTCACTGCCTTGGAGTATCTATCATGTTTCCTCTTACCAGAATATTCCCCTTCCAGTGTCTTCTTTTATTTTTTTCTTTTTTTGTGCCCCGGGCCAAGTTTGTCACATTCTGCAATCCATACCATCCTTTTTTAGTCCCCATTAATTTTATTATTTATCCTCTGCGAGGAAGCCAGTCACTTTTATTAAGTATACGATTTGAGATCTGTCTGTCTTTGAGAGACGGGTAATGTTTTCTGTGAGCGCATGTGTTTGTTGAGTTTCGCTCATGGCATCAGATAATAAATCTCATTCAGTATCTTTTTCCATCTCAAGACTGTTTGGGGGCCCATGTGGGTTGCTCTTTGTGAACTGAGGCTTGTCTGTTCTAACACCGTGCAGCCCAGTGTGGGCACTTAACCATGCTTAGTCTTTTCTCCCAGAGATGGACACCTAAGCCATGCTGTGAGGAATGGCCTCATATGTGGTCTTTCCTCCAGTTATTCACCAGTTAATCCATACTCCTCATTTAAATCCCAGCCTTCATCTCACTTCCTCAAAGTCACATTGTTTCGCCCTTATTATCACCCTCCTCCCACTCCCTCTCTAAATTAGGCCCCATGGTGGGCTCCTGGGACATTTCTTGAAAACGCTTGTGATAGTTTGCAACTGTGTGTGTATTCGTGTGACCTTTGTCTGGATGATTGTCCTTCCCACTAGCCTGTGAGCTCTTTGACTTACCGAGACCTCGTCATTATTAACCCTGCTGCGTAACACAATGCCTGTTCTTCAGTTGGGGTCATACCATATGTAAGATCGGAACTTTTTCACTTGATGATATTGCAGTCAGTTGAATATAGAAGAATTTTTATATTTGATAGCCTATCTTTTCAAGTAGTTTTCGGTTCACGGCCAAATTGAGCAGGAAGTAGAGAGAATTCCCACAAAGCCCTGCATCTCCTTCCCTCTTCATGACCTCCCCCACCATCAACGCCCGGAACCAGCGTGGTTCACCTGTCACGGGTGATGCCCCAATGCTGACATGTCATTAATAAGCAGAATCCATAGTTGATATTAGGGTTCCCTCTTGATGTTATCCATCCTGTGACTTTTCACAAATGCGTAGTGACCCGTATGTTTCATTACAGTGTCGCACGGAGTAGTTTCACTGCCCTAAAAATCCCCTCTGCCTCACCAATTTATCCATTCCTTCCTCTTCACTGAACCCTTTGGCAACCGCTGATCTTTTAACTGCCGGCACAGTTTTGCCTATTCTAGAATGTCACAGAGCTGGAATCATACGTTATGTCCCCTTTTCAGTTTGGCTTCTTCCGCTTGGTATATATGTAAATATCTTCCAGGTCTTTCTATGGCTTGATAGCTCATTTCTTTTTTTAGCAGTGAATAATATTCCATAGCCCCACAATATGCTTATCCCTTCCCTGATTAAAGAACATCTTGGTTGGGGCGCCTGGGTGGCACAGCGGTTAAGCGTCTGCCTTCGGCTCAGGGCGTGATCCCGGCGTTATGGGATCGAGCCCCACATCAGGCTCCTCCGCTATGAGCCTGCTTCTTCCTCTCCCACTCCCCCTGCTTGTGTTCCCTCTCTCGCTGGCTGTCTCTATCTCTGTCGAATAAATAAATAAAATCTTTAAAAAAAAAAATCTTGGGTGCTTTCAAGTTTTGATGGTTGTGAATAAAACTTCTATACTATTTCATGTGCAGGTTTTTGTGTGGATGTTAAATTTGCAGTTCACTTGGGTAAATGCCTGGAAGTGTGCTCGATCAATGGAAGGAGAAGAGCATGCTTCGACTTGTAAGAAACTGCCAAACTGTCCTGCAAAGTGGCTGTACCATTTTGCATTCCCGCCTTCCCCCATGTCTGACTCTGGGGGGGCTGGAGTTGGATATTTCCCTGGTTGGGGACACTGAAAGCTTTTGTTGAGGGGAACCAAATGCGCTGGGCTTATTATAAAATGGTTATTTTGTCCCTTGTCCCTTTTGGAAGCAGGAGGGGACTTTGCTCTGATCTGTCCTCCAAAGTCCTAGTGGGGCCCCTGGAGGGAAACTCACGAGAGTGTGAGGCCACCCCCACCTCAGGTCAGGCCTCCAGGAGTCTTTAGCTCGCTCTCTCTCTCTCTTTCTCTCTCTCTCTCTCTCTCGGGCTGGTTCGTGCTCAGGTCCACCAATTATTCAGTCACTCTTCCTTGAAGTTTTCATATGTGATACCGGCATCAGAGCTGGTTTCTGAGTGGTTTCCATATAGTAGGGAAGCTTTAATTTTCCGTGACTGCTGGTGACTCTAGTTGTCAGAGTGGTGGTCTGTCCTTTGACCTCAAGTCTCTGCTGGATCAAAGAACAGTTGCTGGTTTTCACTCTTCCACCTTTCGGGAATACAGCAGCGACACCTGCCAAGCCTCTTATTTGTCAGACTACAACCCAGAAGTCTAGAAGCATGGCTTTTAATGCCTGCCTTGTATTCATTCTGTCATGGGGATACACACCTCTTTTTTTTTTTTTCTTTTTTTATGTTGTGTTAGTCACCGTACAGTAACTCTTGACAGTATTTTCTTTTGAAAGAAGTGAAAATATTTCGGTTTGATCATAGACCCAAGTATAAACATCACATAGGTTTTTTTTCTACATTGTCACTGCAGGAATCCACTTAATTTAGATGTCTGTAATCTTATTTACTCCCGCAGGCTTCCTGAGAGTCTTCCCACGTATGCCTTCCCTTCCGCACCTTCAGAAATGTGAACTATTAGATGATAATTATTTTTAAATCTTTCGATTTTTAATCCGTACATGAATATCCAGACAAAGTTTAGTCCTTCTTTCTACGGGGAAACTGTATTTTGGCGTATATTCTGGAAGTCACGGTTCATTAACTGGATAAATCGGGGAGTGTCTGAACTTTCCTTTTTCTTTTAGTTATTTTTTTTTGAAGATTTTATTTATTTATTCGACAGAGATAGAGACAGCCAGTGAGAGAGGGAACACAAGCAGGGGGAGTGGGAGAGGAAGAAGCAGGCTCATAGCGGAAGAGCCTGATATGGGGCTCGATCCCATAACGCCGGGATCACGCCCTGAGCCGAAGGCAGACGCTTAACCGCTGTGCCACTCAGGCGCCCCTTTTTCTTTTAGTTAATAAGCTTCATAGTAAGGAGTGCCCTATGTCCCGCTTGTCCCCATCATCCGCCAGGTGTGGGTTCTTATCGCCGCAAACCTGGAACTGGTTAGCAGTGGAGATAGTTTGCTTTAACCTGGAAAGCTGTCTTTCACATTTTCTGCTCAAATGGAGTAATCAAGGTCATCTCCTCATAGGCGACATATGAAATCCTACCCCGCAGCTCATCATCCTTGAACTTAAAAATAAGGAATGTCCCTTAAGAAAAGGCTCTTTCGGCTCTAGGTTATAAATATCAAAGTGGTTTTCATACTTTATGTTGGTTTTCTTAGGCTTTTGGTGTTTTATCCGGGTAATGGATCTAAGCATGGCTTTCTATCAACGTTGAGGTAGTCTAAAACACACGAGTTTGGACTTGAGTGTATAGAGGTGATAAGAAACAGTTCAGGAGATTCTCTTGTTTTCCCTTAGCAACTATTGAACTAGGATAAAATTAGGACGACAGAGAATGTCTAAAATTGAACAGTCTTAGTTTTTTACTTGTGTATAATGTTAATGATCCGGTGGATAAGGCTTCGGAAAATCAGTCCTAGGAGGTCAGCATTGGAAGTGCTGACTTTTGACCTTGATGTTCATTCTGGAACTCTACCTGGACGTACAAACCGGAGAGTTGTTTGGGGTTTTATCCTTATGATACTCTGTTTCTCCATCTTGTGGACTCTACAGTGACATTTAACGAAAGACATGCCTGTACTTGTCCCTTTGGTTAAAAGAAGGCATGAAAGGAAAAAAGGGGGAAAAAAATCAGTGAATCGTATATGTTGGCTTTCCAGTCTTACTTCCAAATTCTATAGATACTTTTAAAACAACGCTGTCCAGTAGAACTTTCTGCAGTGATGACCCTGTTCTTTTGCACTGTTCGGTATGACAGCCCCTGGCTCTTTGTGGGTATCGAGCCTTTGAAATGTGCCGAACATTTATTAGGGAACAGACTTTAATTTTGTAAAAATCTTAAGTAAATTCAACGAGGCACTTTTGGCTACTGGCTCCCATATTGGACAGAACAGATTTAGATTTTTGTGTGTTGACTGCGTGGTTTTTTAGCATGTATAAAATCGTGTGTGTGTGTGTGTGTGTGTGTGTGTGCGTGCATGTATTGTAAGAAAAAGTTGGGCTGTAAGTACAACTCTTTCATCCAAAGAAAGCTATCAAGAAGAAAAATTGGCATCAACACTATAGAACTGGTTATATATAGAATCTGTAAGAATTGCCCAAAAGATAATTTAAAGCATAATAAATTTGGTACACAGAATTAAATGGACTTCTTCCCAGAACAATGGAAGAGCAGTCGAGGAATTGAAAACCGTGTCTGCTAGAAAGAGGGAGAAAGGGGGGAGAGAGGGAGGGAGGGAGGATGTGGATGAAGTGGGAGTTATTTAAATTTTGGAAATTCTGATTGAGGTCATAATACGTGCTGGCTCCCTAGTACAGCCAGGGGAAAAGGCCAATTTGACCTAGCTGCTTTTCCTAGTGAAGACTTGAGTTACGGTTAAATAAACAGTGCTTTGCAAAATCTGCCTATTCCTTCACAGCAGTTAACTTTAATTTCAGAGGAAAGATGGAAAGAGCTAAAAGTAGCAAATCAGAGAGCGTTCCATTTACAAATTTGGGGACGACTCAGAGCGTTACACGTTTCAAATCCTCTTCGATGAGCTCAAGGGTGTTTCCACCTATTTGTTGTCCCATAACGTTATTAGAAAAAAGAACCAGCATCCTGGCAGGACTCTCTGGTGTAAGAGGGTCCCCTCCCTCCTGGGACGGTGGCAGATTGTGTGGGTCTGGGGGACAGGGACTCCTCCCAGAGGAGTACAATGGGGTTTGGGTAGGCAGTAATTTTTTTTTTCTTTTTCTTTCCTAAGTATTCGTTCTCTCTTACTTTTTTTTCCCCCTTAAACATTTCATTTTCTCTAGTTATGTTTCCCTTGCTCTTTTCCCCCCTACTTCAAAGGATTATCACCCAGTTCTGTGCACATAGTAATGTATTAAAATGTTGTGATCAGTTCGACGAAATCAGAATAAGCCAAGGCCCCACCTAACCTCAGTCAGCCTGTTAATATACTTCATTTCACCTTTATCGCCTTGGTATTTCTGAGCCGCTGTGCAGCTGTTTCCTTCCTTGGAGAGAGCAAGCAGATTGGCAGCAATTGGCCAGATCGCAGCGTGTGGGTCTGCGTGTGACAGCTCTGAACGTAACGATTGCAGGAGAACACACTTACTGTATTCACAGTTGAAAATGTAGGAGAACCACAATACTAACATAAAGGGAGGTCAAAGGTTTTAGAAAACAAGACGCTTAGCACAGCCTGGAGTGGACAAAATGCCCTGTGGTCTAATTCCCATCACTCCCTGTGGCCGGATGGAGTTTTGGCTGGGTCAGTGGCATTTGGGAAGGATTAAGATAGGAGAAAGTGTTGAATGCCAGAGATGGGACGTGGCGGTATTAGAGAAATATTTCTGTGGCATCTTTTGATGTGTTGGGGACAGGATAGACAAAGGGCGTAACGGCTAAAATCCCTAATCTCACATCTCACTTAAACACACACACACACACACACACACACACACACACACACACACAGATCCAGAAGAGCTTTGGGAAGGGCCCAAATGTTCCCAGTGGCTAATTCGGCCATGCCAGCGACAGTGACAACACACAGAGTCTCTATGATGCCTTCTCCTGTCCCAGTTTATTGGGAGAAGTGGTAACGTCTCTATCCTTCAGTCTTTGTAGAATACATTCATATCAACAGCGTATAACCACAGCATATTATAAGGGTAAAATTAACTTAGACGTTACAGTGCACATTGAACTACAGTTCTGAGAAAACAGAAATGTATAAAGAAAGCTGGAATTTCATCTTTAACAACGTGGTAGACTTGATATCCGGTAACCTTTCGCAGAATGTCCAGAGCAGCCGGATAAGATGGAAATGCCTAGCTGAACATGCAAGAAAGCCGGGAAATTCTCCACATATGCCAAAAAAAAAAAAAAAAAAAAAAAAAAAAAAAAATTGCAGTAGGAATTCAGGTAATAACTACTTCCCAAGCCTCAGCTACTCGGAGCATCTAATCTTGGCAACGAAGAAGCTTAACTTTTTTTTTTTTTTTGAAGGAAAACCTCCTGGAAAGCATATACTTTCTATTAGAACAGGATGCATCATCACACACACGCACTGAACAGCGGATTTTGTACCCACGTGCCCAGTTCTCACTGAGGAGCAATGTGAATGTGCTCTCTGTTCCATTGTATTCCATTCTGTCTTACTGTAAAATGCTGGTTAGGATGGTGGTTCTCGATCTTGGCTCTTTATTCAGGTCTCCCAGGAGCTATAAAAGTATACATTGCCTGTCCCATTCTCTGCGATTCGGATTTAATTGGTCTGGGGTTGTGGCCTGGGAGTCAGGGTTCTAAATGCTCCCTGGGTGATTCTAATGCATAGCCAAGGTGGAGAACCAGAGCACTAAATTGATTTTACTGTCTACTAATGGGGCTTGACAGCAGTTTGAAAAACACTCCTCTGAAGAGGTCTACCTTAAACGAGAGAGTAGACTAAATACAAAATCTCCCGCCGCAGAAGGAAACCAACCAAGCGAGAAACACGCCTGTCTTTCTGGGTGGTGCGTCTGTTTGGTGGGCTTGAGGATGGGGGGAGTGCGCTCCCCTGAAGAATATGTAGCCACGTGCCTGCTGACACTTGCTTTTGAATCTCCACTAAGTCACGTTGAGAAAGCATCATTTCGTCTCTGGCAAGCAGCACCCTGAGTCACCCGGCAGAAGGAAACATGGGTCTCTGCGGAAGGACATATGTCAAGCCAGGTTCAGNAGGGTATCTTTCTTGACATAAGACATAAGCCATTCCCCCTCCCCACCAACCAACCAGGTCTGCAAAATGCGTGAAGATACATAACACCCAAGAGTAAGCAGAAATAACAAACAGAAAAATCGAATACCATGTCTGCCACCCCGGAACTTTAAATATATAGAATAGGGAAAAAACAAAACAAAACAAAAAAACAACTCACATCTGAATGGATGGAAGAAAGATAACCATAAAGCCAAAGTATGCTATGAAAAAGACCAGGAAAAACTTTAAAAGAACCAAACAGGAATCTCAGAGACTAGACTAAGTAGCAAACCAGACACAGTTAATTCCTAGAGAATTAGTAAACTGGAGATAGAGCTGAAGAACTATTTCTCAAATGGTGCACACGCCTTATCTCTGGAAGTATCTGGAAAATTTGAAAGAAATGAAGAGACACATGCATCTAGTGAGGCTTAAGTACTTCAAATTAGTCTTCCAGAAGAAGAAAGTCATGCAAACAGGACGTGGTTTGGAATTTTTTTTAATTGATGGGATGGGAGTCCTCGGGTTCAGGCAGCCCAACAAATCCCAAGCAGGGTCGAGAAGAAGAAGTCCACGTGTAGTGAAATTACAGGGCGTCAAGTAAAAGATCTTAAAAGGAGTCCGAAGAAGAAAAGAAACTCATCATGCCGAGTGCTATCCCTATAGAGGTAGATATCCCAACTTAAAAAAAAAAAACAAAAAAAAAAAACAGAAGCTGGAATACAGTGGTGTATCTTCAGAAAGCCGGAGGAAGGTAACTATAGATCTAGAATTCTATACCTGCCTGAATTTCCTTAAAAAAACCAGGTCAAAATAAAGGCATTCTTAGCTAATCCAAACTTGACGGTATGTGCCGTCAACACATCCTAAAGGGCCTTGTAAAGGATGTCCTTCAGCAAAGATTAGATTTCAAGCCTTGCACCGGCCACCTACTGCTCAGGGGTAGGCTATTGACCTGAAATCTCAAGTCAGGTAAGTCTTGTTGAAAGTTACAAGGGTAACGGGTAAAACAACACAAGTCGAATTAGAATACCTAAGCAGACAGAGGATAGAAAAAGTGTGTGGTATGGAGGAAGCATTTAACAAATAGGGCAATTAGACATTTCAACGTAACACGAGAGAAACAAACCCACAGATGCTAGTAGTCACTGTCAATGAGATGATTAATTTTCTTTTAAATTCTACCTGTCTAAAGTCTAAAATAAGAGAGCTAGATCTAAAACTAAAGTACACGAATGGGTCGAAAATTGAAAAAATGGGAAAATACACAGCGGGCAAATACAAATCAAAAGAAGGTTGGTGCGGCTTTGTTGATATCAGAGAAAAGTCTTTAGAGAGAAACTTTGTTAAGACTAAAGAAGACGATTAGATAATGTAAAGGTACAATTCACCAGGAAGATAGACTAATTTTAATTCTAAACCCGTCTTATGTATCTAGTTATATAGCTTCAAAAATACGTCAAAGAACACAGTGAGCAAATTAGGGCCAGAAATTTACATATGAACCATCAAAGTGGAAAATTAATACAACACATTTAATGGGTCATGCAAACAAAAGGTTAGTGGGGATAGATGACTCGCAGAGTACTCAACACAATTAACAGACTTCATGTAATATACACGTGCTGAGCCCTGTAGCCAGCAGTTAGTGAGTTACATGTTCCTTTCTAGCATTCGTGGACTTTTTCAATAATTGACCGTCTGTGATCCATGAAATATGTCTCCAAGAAATTCGACTGAATTGACATCAGTGTCTATAGTGCATGTTCTTAGACAACAGTTCAGGGAAGTTAGAAACCAGAACTCTAAAGGTAACTAAATCTAAACCCAAATCATCCCCTTCTAGCCTTTCTACTCTCTGGTAATAATCATCATTTGCTCTAGCAGGAATTCCATGTTAATAGAGGGTCTGTATCCTTCCAAACTGTATACTGACATAGATTTTTTTTTTTCCAAAGCAAAAACAGGATCGTTCTTTTGATTACATCATTCCGTATTTCTTTTTAACTCAGGCTGTCACAGATAGGTGTTCGTGGGGGCACATAACAGGTGTCCTTCCATAACAGATGACTGATCAAAACCTCTGTCTAAAACAAAAGCTTTGCAAGGGAGGCACGTGACCTTGGGTCACCTCACTTTGCTCCTGGTGATCTATGATCCAACATCCTGTCCTTCTAGAATTCAACTAACAAAGACTTAAGACTGTCAGTGAATCGCCAAAAATACAGGTCTTAAAGCTGTGATGTGCTTTATTCATAGAAAAAAAAAAAAACCACAATAATTGGCAGCTGGGCGAGAGCTTTTTGCCTTTCATTAGACGTGATTTTAGTGCAGCTTGGAATTCCATCTCTCCAACAAACTGGAAAGAGAAGGAAGCCAGTGGAGTGGGAATGACAAGTTAGTGACAACCCGGCCGCATGGGAGTAGGATAAACAATTATATGGTTTCACTCATTTATGGAACATAAGAAATAGCAGGGAGATCGGTAGGAGAAGGAAGGGAAGAATGAAGGGGGGGTAAACAGAAGGGGGAATGAACCATGAGAGACTGTGGACTCTGGGAAACAAACTGAGGGCTTCAGAGGGGAGGGGGGGAGGGGCTTGGGATAGGCTGGTGATCGGTATTAAGGAGGGCACGTATTGCATGGTCACTGGGTGTTATATGCAAATAATGAATCATGGAACATTACATCAAAAACTAGGGATGTACTGTATAGTAACTAACATAATAAAAAATTATTAAAAAAAAAAAAAAACCACAACTATGGAAAGGTACCAAATCAGAAACCCTAGTTCAGCATGATTTCATCTGGGGACAAACGTCCCTTCCCCAGTGCAGTGTCACTGTTAGAGCAAAAGAAGTATCTAGAGTCCAATAGCACAAGAGACCATTTTGGTCTTAAAAAAAGAAACGACAAAAAACTAACGTCTGTGTGATGGAGTCAAGTTAGGAGGACAGGGACAGTTACATAGTGAATTTTAGAAAAAAATTGACAAGTAGTAAAATTGGTTTGATGCAGAAAGGTACCTAGTCGTTTGGGATTCAGTGATCGGAAATGTACCTAATAGACTCTAAACTGTGGCAAGGTCCTGCACCAACCTGGACCTCCCTGGGATTCTGCTTCTCCACTGGAAGCAGCTGTCTGCTTCCTGCCCTCACTCAGCAAATGTTCCTTGAGTACCTGCTGTCTCTACCAGGCCTTGCCAGATGTTGTCAGGGCTGATGCAGGGCGATTCAAGAAGGCTTGGGCCATGGACCTGCATCTGGGGTGCAGGAGAGCTGGAAGAGGCTTCCCAGTAACAACAGCACTAGTAGAGGGGCGAATGCCCAAGAGGGGGACAGAATGCACGTGTCCTTTGAATGGGATCGATATTCTCAGGCGTCCTTGAGAATATCACACAGCCGTGAACCAAGGGCACAAGTGAAAGAGACAACACACATGTTAGTAACTCGGTTTGAGAACATAGTATCGGCAGATAAGGTCAGAAGGGCAGATCGCATTCTCATTTGGGAAACGCTACGTGCCAGCCTAAGAGATTTTTAAAGTGTTTCCTGCAAGAGAATGACTAAGTATTTAAATGCTGGAGAACACAGGGGGGTCTTTAATACAGTACTCACAGTTGATTTAAATTTTTTCTGCTTCAGTGGAAGTCTTGTCGGTTATTTTCAGCATTTGGTCCCATAATGTTCATTGTTCTCCTGCAGAAAGAACTTGAGAATCATTAGGAGCTGTTTCATTGGGATTATGTAAGGAATGTCTTGCTTCCCGAGTCTAAATCGGATTGAAGAGTTAAAAAAGAACAAGAATACAAGGATCTCAAATTATCCGTTGCATAAAATATTTAATTTCTTATGAATAAGTGGATTTTACTAAAATTATTTTTCTGCCCTCGAGGGCTCTCAGGAAAGCAGTTTAATGAAGGGTACTGATTTTAGCAGCTTTTAAAATTTTCATAGTAGAAATCATCTGGGAAGGCACATGAACTAGATCCACGGGTAGCAAATATTGAAACCCGGATGCCCACTGGCGACCCTCAGAGGTACGAAGGAGGGGAAGCCTGAGCGTGTGGCTGGAAGCAGAGAGACCTGGGCGCTCACTCTTGTCTGATAACGATTAGTTCAGTCACCTTGGACACCCAGTGCACATTTCCGGGCTTCAGTTTCTCTGGCTGTTAAATGAGAGGGTTGAGCTGGATGGCTTCAAAGATCCATTTATCAGTTCCTAAGTGCAGGGAAATGAGACCACGAATATGCAGGGGGAAGAAACTTGAGGGAGAAGAAGTGTTACGTTTTAGTGAACTTTGCACTTTGCTTTCTCTAAACTGAAAGTGACAAGAGAAGTTATTTTTTTTTTTTCTAGTCTAAGTTATTTCTCCATCTTATGGGGACATCTTGTATTTAGTAAGTGGTTTTGTTGATTGCCGTGAAAATCAGGAGACCGTGTTGCTTCCTCAGGGTCCGCGCAGTCCTGTGTCACCCTTTGCCTTGTGGATTTCGTAATCATTAGACCCTTTGGAACCGAGGCGCCTTCTTATTTACCCGTGACATACATACATGGTAATAACTTGTGGGTATCTAATACGGTAATGACAGTCGTTTTAAGATTTGTTTTCTCTTTCCGTGTGTAAGTCTGTAGGCTGTTTTTAGTGTTTTTGCCACACAATTTTCATTGTTCGCATATGGGAAGAATTTTGGAACCGTTAGGTGCTGCTCATTAGGGTTATGTAAGGAATATCTTTCTTCTAGAGTCAAAATCAAGCTGAAGAGTTAAAAAAAGAACACAATACAAGAACACAAGAATCACAAATGGGCCAATGCCTAAAATAAAGAGTATCCCACACATTGAAGAATTTGTCCTTTCATCTCGGGGAAAGGGGTTAAGAATAATTTTAATTTGATAGGGTTTGAATTCGGAAAGGAAAAGTGAGATAAAATCCAGGTTTTCTTTGCGTTCACTAAATTTTGTTAAATTTGTTGAACCTGAGACTCAGAGAAGCCATCGACAAATTACAACATACCACAACACACAACAACAAAAACCTGTAAGTAAGAGCATGGGCGTTAATATTCTAAGTAATATAGTTAGCTTACTCTCTAGCTATATGTGTTACATTTTATTTATCTGGTGTTTATATTCTGATATAAAACAAATAATTTCCCAGATCGAAATCTTTAGTGATTAGGATTTGGACTTGCTGTAATTCATTATACAAATATTTATGGGGTTCCCGCTGGGGACCAAGTACTAGGCCAGTCAGTGGGATTTTAGAGACAGTCTCTGCTTAGGTTCTCAGTGATCAGTGGAAGAGAGAAAAAAGTTAAGATCTGGGCACCTGGGTGGCTCAGTCGGTGAAGCGTCTGCCTTCAGCTCAGGTCATAATCCCAGGGTCCTGGGATCGAGTCCCGCATGCAGCTTCTTGCTCAGTGGGGAGCCTGTTTCTCCCTCTCCCTGCAGCGCCCCCTGCTTGTGCTCTCTCTCTCTCTCTGACAAATAAATAAAATCTTAATAAATGAATACATAACAAGATTTAAATTACATTTTGGCATAAATGCTGTGACAGCCATATGGACTTGTGCCTAAGGGGAGTAGGGAATATTTCTCAGATGGAGGGGCACTGAAATGGAGAAGTTAGCTAAGGACATTTAGAAGCCAAGGGACAAAGCAGCAGAGTTCGGCAGGGAGCCAGTGATAGGACAAAATGGCAGGCATGGTGGGACCCAATTGCAAATGGTCTTGGACATCATGCTAAGGAGATCTCAGGACTTTGTTTCCTAACAGAAGGGAGCCGCCCAAGGTTGTGAGACAGAATGGCATGGTTAGTTTTGCGTTTCAGAAACCTATCTCAGGGACCAGTGAGGGAGGGGGATGCCGAGTGACAGGCTGGAGACAGAGACTGTTGGAATTGACCAAGCCCCTGTCAACTCAGTCCTAGAAGAAGATGGTGGATAAGGGGATTCTCTCACTTATTCATTCACTAAAAATGAACTTTTTAGTAGTTGCCTTGCAACAGCCATGGTGCCAAGTGGCACTGGGCATAAAGCTTTGAATAGGGCACAGTGTGCACCCCCCCCAAGGATCACAGGTGGTAAGAGTGCAGTAGGACTGGTTACAGGTGCCATGGGACCAGACAGAGGGGGACACCTGTCCCACCCTTACGAGGAGGCGGCGGAAGGTGGTAGGAAATCTTTGGAGGTGGGATGTAAAGAACTGAAGCCAGACCATCAGAGGACTTAAGGCAATAGACGAAGGGACAGCATGTGCAGAGGCCCAGAGAGGTGGAAACAACAGAGACCCCGTGCATTGAACGTACTCCCACGGGAGCTCACGATGCACATTTGAGACAGCGAGACTGAAGACTGGAGAGGCCACTGGAGGCCAGGCCCTGAAGAAAAGGCTTTGCTTAGGAACCTTTGAAGGTGGATGTCCCCCAGCATCATAGCTCCTTGATGATCGGTATGGGGTATTGTGAAAGGTGACCCCCACTTGTCTGATTTGGCACGGCTTGCTATCTGGAGGGTGAGGAACGTGGAGAGAGGACCACTGTGTGCTGCAAAAATGGCATCGATTGGAAACAGAGTAGTGTTCGTAGGTCAGGGCACAGCATGGACCTCAGCCTCCCCAGAGGCCCCTGCGCACCCCAGCTGTGGTCGTGGGCACTGCACTTGTCTCTCATCGAGTCAGGGAATTGGGACACAGAGCTGTGGAAGCCTTCTGTTCCTCTCAGCCAACCCCCAGGTTGCTCCTACATAGTTTTCCTCCTAGCATCCCATAATGCACCGAGTACATTGCCTTGCACAGCATGGGACTTCATTTTCTTTTCTTTTCTTTATTTTTTTTTTTAAGATTTTATTTATTTGGGGCAGAGAGAGAGAGCAGGGGCAGAGGCAGAGGGAAAGAGAGAAGACGACTCCCCACTGAGCAAGGAGTCCAACGTGGGGCTTGATCCCAGGACCCCGAGATCATGACCTGAGCCAGAGGCAGACACTTAACCGACTGAGCCCCCCAGGCACCCCCAGGACTTCGTTTTCTACGTGTTATATTCCCTTCCTAAGCCACCATACCAAGGCCACCAGGGGTCCCTCCTGGTCATTCTCAGGAAACAAAATTCAGGTGGTACCTGAGTTGTAGATGACGGAGATCGTAATTCTGAATGCAGTAATAACGTAGCTTATATACCTATACAGAACGCGCTTATGGGTGTGAAAGATACGCGTGCTCTGGGCAGTATATACAGTGACACGCGCCGAATAAATGAAGGATAAGCACCATGTGTATTAATAATGTGCGTGTCTGCATATAAACCGAGAATCAGATCCTTGCTGGAATAAACACACAAGTGCCCTACAAAAGCCCTTACCTCCCTTTACTAAGAAAACATGTCTGGTGGTTATTACTGAACTGCTTTAATTTTAGAAGTCCACACTTTCCTAAAGTGTTCAGCTGCGTTTACATCAGTGATAGACTCTATGAAAATGTTATTTTTGAGTAAAAGATACAAGAAACAAACGTGCTAATGAAATCAAACGGAGCCAAAGAAAGCCATTGTGGGTTGCGCTACTTTTCACACGGCTCCGGAACTGTTCCTACGTGAGCTACGTAGCTGCGTACGTAAAATATTCGCACCGCGGGAACGTCGGTTTCGAAATCATTTTGACGGATCCAAAGGCGCAGACGAACGAAAGAGCGCCTGCGCACCCATCCCCGTGACTTCCTTTTCCCTGTCGTTTGCTGTCGACGTACGTGGCACTAAACCGTCTACAAAGTGGCCTGGTAGATAGACGAGCTGCAGCCCGCTTCTCTCGTTTCTAAAGGATGCCGAGCGAGCAGAGCCGGAAGAGTGATCACGAGAGACATAGTCTGGTTCGGGTTGTTTGCTTTGGAAAGCTGTCCACCCAGAAAGCACCTGCCCTTCGCTCGCTCTTTTGTGGGTCCCTTCCGGGCATCAGCTGTGACCCTCAGGACGGGCGGAATCATGGAAAGTGATAAAAGTAAGACTGAGCGAAAGAACGGGAGTGTGTGTCCAGCCCGTGGAGACAAAGATAACTCGCTGTGAATTTTGGAACCCGTGGGTGGGGGGGCTGCCCCCCCCCCCCCCCCCCCCCCCCCCCCCCCCCCCCCCCCCCCCCCCCCACCCCCCCCCCCCCCCCCCCCGCGCGTGCAGTCTGCCCATGAACTAGGGGAGCGTTGCATGTCAGAATGAAGGAATAGACGCAAATCAATCAAAATTCAGCTTATTTCTTCATAATACTTTTATCTACCTAAGAAGCATAACAACAAAAAATCAGCGAGCAAATGACCACGGGGCATAAAAGATTGTGTCAAACGTAGATGGATATTCGTTTGAGGCCGGAAAAGTCAGGGACCGTATTAGACTCCTTTTTCTCATTTCACGTTGGCAGAGAGAAAGTTCGAAGCGAACGTGACGGCCGGATCAAACTGAGCCGTGCTATTGAGGCATGATTACGTGTGGTCTGTGGCTCTCCTGTCCCCGCTTGGCCGTCTGGTCCTTGCTGTCCGATAGGGCAGCCCGTCCCCCCGGATGGCTATTTAATGTTCATTTTAAATTGGTAGAAATGAAATTAAACCAAAAAACTCCGTTTCTCATTTGTCCTGGCCACCTTTCAAGGGCTCAGGAGGCACGCGTGGCTCGTGGCTACTGACGTGGATCGCACAGAGAGAGACCATTTTCAGAACTGCTGCAGAAAGCCCTTTCAGACAGAGCTGGAAGGGAGTTTCTGCTTCCCATTCTAATCGGTGTGTCTGCAGGTCAGAGAGCTCCTGTAGGCTGCTTCAGAGCCTATGGAGAGCACACGCAAATCCTTCATCCCCGGGGGCACCCCCGTGCTTACCCCCGTGGTTTGCCAAGCTGTGCTGGTAGCAATTCTTAACCTGATTTGGCCGGACGGAGAAGAAAGGGAGGATGGATGGATTGACTTTGGCCTGCAAAGTCAGCCCTCTCCAGGCAGCACGCAGAAGACTCTTGTATTTAGATCTTGTATTTGGGCTCAGGGTTTGGCTGCTGTTAGCCTGATGTGGTCTTTTTAGTGGGAGGAAATGCTTCTGGCTGGGCAGGTTCACATTTGGTTAGTGAACAGGAATAGCATTTAAGAAGATCCTATCACGGCCGTGCGCTTGTACTAAAGAGATGATAGGCACGCATTATGCAACTGGGCTTCAGCTCCGGGGTTTGTTCGATGGTTGTCATTCTGTCCCTCGATGGCTTTTGGTTACCAGCAAGCAGCCCAGGCGCGGAGGTCATCATGCATTCAGGCTTCCTTGCGAGCTATTCCTTTTTATAGATTCCTGAATTCTCTGGATTAAAAAAAAAAAAAAGTTAATCTCGCTGATTTGGCAAGCTACAATTTTTGATTCTTTGGTGGGGGGCCATGTGTGCCGTGCCGCCATCAGCAACCACGTTTCCAGTAGAGTCTGGTGAGCTAAGAATGTGGCCTCGGTGTGCCCTCCCCCGCCTGGCTTCTAGAGGCGGTGGCCGTTCAGCCAGGAGCTGTTTTGGACTGCCACTTTTTAAATAGTTCAAACCCTGAAAATTGAAAGCTAATGAAAGCATGTTGAATTGGCTTCCCCCCCCCCTCCTGTTTCTTTCTTGGGAACTAGTGAAAGCACTGTGATCTATTTAATGCTCACAAATGAGGTGGATTTTTTGACTTTAGTTCGTAAGTTCGTAAGGAGGCCGGCTGGAGACGAAGACGGTTTATGCCATAATTTCTCCAATCACCTTGTGTGCATTTCCCCAGAGTTTTATGCACCATCGTTTCCACAATGTCTTTTCTCACTCTTGTTTACTCCAAGCCTCTTTGCCATGCCCCTCTCCTTCCCTTCTTGCATCTTCGGCCTGTATAAACATATTTCCGTGGGTTTCACAACCCCCGAGCGCTCGAGGCAGCAGGGGCTTGATAGGCCCTCGGATGAAGTGGGGAGGGTTTCAGGGAGCCCCGGGGCCCCCAGGTACCCCTCCCGCCTGACCCAGGACCTGTGTTTTCATTTCATTCACGCTGCTTGGACACTGCAGACTATATTTTAGCCACCCGTGCTGAAGCAAGCAAGGTGCAATTCGTAGGCCCTCCCAGATGAATTTTTACAGCTAAAGTGGGAAAACTGAACGGGAAAACCGAGCACGTGACCTTCTCAGAACATCTGTGATTCCTTCCCTCCTTCTCCTGTGCTGTGCTGGAGTCACCTTCAGCTCAGCACTCTCTGATCTCTCGGTTTGGTGGCTCAGCCATCTGACTCTCTCCTTCTGTCTCCGAAAAAAAAAAAAAATGACATTGAGGAATATTTGAATATTTGCTTCCCTAGAAGCCTGGCCTAGAACTGGGAACCGCTGGAGGCTCACACTTCCCATCGTCACATGTTCTAAGCAGGGATTTTCATTCGCTCCGATGTTGAACATTAAAGATTGAGAGTTGATGCATGATAATTGCCTCCTGTCCACGTGGCGTCTCGGAGTCGGATTGATCTGAATCACTGGGGTGTATTCTTTTTTCAGTTGACTGAAAGCCCTCAACAGAAGCCCCAACAGAAATTTCTCCGGGAAACAAACTGAGGGCTTCAGAGGGGAAGGGGGGTGGGGGAATGGGATAGACTGGTGATGGGTAGTAAGGAGGGCACGTATTGCATGGTGCACTGGGTGTTATACGCAAGTAATGAATCATGGAAGTTTACATCAAAAACTTGGGATGTACTCTATGGTGACTAACATAAAAAATTTTTATTAAAAAAAAAAATTTTCTTGGGAGCCTCTGAGAGATGTCAGAGCCAGAAATGGACCTTCCTCCTCCCCTGCCCCCCTCGAAGGTCCGAGCAGTGGTGTCGGCGGGAGGCAGGGAGGCTGAGGAGGCAGGGAGGCTGCCATCTGTTTCTTTTCCTTCTTGCGTTTTCGCTCGGGCTTCTGGTTGCCGAGCATCCCCCTTTCTCCCTGCTCTCCTGATTTTGTGCGCTGGCGTCCTCTCCCTTGCGGTGCTGGGACTGCTTGTGACTCAGGTAGGCTGTCTTGCTCTCCTTCCTCCCGGTCTTCCTCCTGCTGTGTTCTGTCTCAGTGGGACGAGTCAGTGTGCCGGAAGGGAGCAGAATCGAAGCTGTCTGTGCTCAGGAAAGCCCTCCTGTCTGCCCCGTCACTTGTGTGCAGGAAGGTGAACTCGAAAAAGCAGACACTCCCCTTTGTGTCCACTTGCCCACAGATGGAGCATTGGCTCAGCCTAGAACCCCCAACTGGTCTGCATGGGCCCATCAGGTGGCGTTTGGAGAGTACAAGGTTATCCCAGGGTAGAGGGTGTGGTCCTCATTTTAGAGGAGGGGGAGACCCGGCCAGGGAGACTCACTGCTCTGGGTCACACAGAGCCAACGGGAGAGGCCCCAGCTCTCAACACAGAGCTGTCCTTACTGGACCCCATCTCAGGGTACAGAGTCAAGACCCCAACTTCTGTATCCTCAAATGTGGGTTCAATGCCCACATGGACAAGTTTTAGAAAATCCACAGGGTTTGTTTTGTGTTTTTCTCTTACGGATTTAGGAGATAAGGTCTGGTCTTTGATCTAGAGAGAGTCTCAGGTTGGGGGGTGAAGCGTAAAGATAGGCTGTTAGCTTAAATCTACGTTACGTTGGATCAAGGATGAAGTCTCTGTCCAGACAAACACACATACACTCTGTCTGTCTCTCTCTCTCTCCTCTCCTTCTTTCTCCCTCTTTCTTCCTCTTTCTCTCCCTGCCCCCATCACTCGCCCATCCATCCCACCTCAGGAGATGCTCCTAAGACTCTTGGTAACACTGAGGGCTGCCGGGCGTCGGAGTGGCCTGGGACTGGCCGTATCTCCCACGACTGCTGTTTCTCACGTGGATGCATAGGCTTGCACTGGAAAGTATTCCCAGTAAAGGCCCTCACACCCCCGACTCTAGCACTGGTCTGGCCCAACTCAGCCAGACAGCCTTTGGGGATACACTGGTGTCTCGCTGCCACCTAGTGACTGGCTTTCCCGCCACTCTCTTCGGCCTCCCAGAAGGCAGGTGGATCGGTCTGCAGACTGCCAGGGCCTGTGCAAGACCATGGTGGGGGTGGGGGAGAGGGCTTCTCAAACTGTGGCCGGCCAGGCCAGCGTAGACGAGCGCTGTCGGCCATTGGCAGTGTGTGTCAGACGTGAGCTCTATTAAGTGCTTTTTGCAAAAGTGACTTTCTGGCGGAGGGGGGCGGAATCTTTGGGCCTGACCCCACAAGGCTCCATCTCTGTCCGCTGGGCCTCCACCTGCCCCCTTGGAGAGGAGCTCACTGTGCGTGTGAAGGGGCCTGGCACAGAGCAGGAGCTGGGGGGGAATGCAGCAGGCCTCAGAAAAGTTAAATTAACAAAGGGTTGGGAAGTGAATAAAGAAACAAGGAGGGAAAAGAAATGGAAGTCAGAAATGCAAGCTTTGATTGTAACATTGTTCAGGAACTCCGTGTTTCTTTGCTCGCCCGGGAAGGAGCAGGGGCTTGAGAATATCATTTGTGCCACATTCTAAGGTTTTCTAGTTTGGCTGCTCTCCAGATGTGTTGACATGCAGCCAGTTCCGGATTTTTGGCTGGCTGTTGGTGTATCCCAGCAGAAGCTCTAGACCAGTGGTTCTCACTGCGCCAAGTACTGCCCCCAGGGGCCCTTTTGGAGAAGGTTCTTTTGTTTGTTTGTCACTGGGTAGAGACAGGGATGCTCTGTGTTCTGATGTGCGTGGGACAGTCCCATCCAACGGAGGATCTGCGTCGCACTTGACCTTGGACTGACCTGCCGGACATTCCGGGTACTAAAAACCTATCTATAATTTTCATAACTTAGACCTAAATCCACTTGAAACCTCAACAAGATATTTTTGTTCAATTGGAATATGCACTTCATTTTTTAAATTAGGTTGTTATTTATGACATGATTTATAATAACGTAATTTGTGACATACTTATAATGTATAAATGGAGGGAATATTGTCATTTGTTATTTCTGGGGTTTGGCTGGAAGTTCTTCATATCTCAGAAAATCACATCAGCTCTGGCCCCGCCCCTGTGGCTTTTGAACGGCCAGAACAGTTACTTTCATGGGACTTTTACATGAGAGGTTCAAACAAACTGATTGCTCCTTCCGTCTTCTTAATTACTCTTGCCTGACTATTTAGATGCCGAAATACATGCTTTATTGGAAAGTACTCCTATTTATTTCTCCACATTGCCATTAGGGTGTTATACCGATTTTTGTTTTTTATAAATCCTGTGGATAGATGAGGTATACTGTTCGAGTTGCATTTCAAGATCTTAAAAGAGGGCAGTGGTCTGCTGGGATTGAGAACCATTGCGTCAGTGGAGTTCTCTGTTCAGGGAAGTCTCTCATGACGGGCACGTTCACCCGGGGGTCTTTCTCTAGCTTCACTTTCTGGAACCAGCCTTGCGACCGTGGTTCTCAGACCTGGAAGTTCTCTCCAAAGCTCGCCGTATTTCACCAAACCCTTTTATCAGAGAGAGCCCGAATGCTGAGAAGGCTTTTCAAGTCTGTTTTTAGGGTGCGCTAATGTGATACCATTGTCTTCCTATAGGTTTTTAACCTAGATCATTGTCAGATCCTTACAGGGAACTGAGACTTAACTTTCTGAACTCATTTATACTCACATAAATGGAAATGCATGAATGAATAATTGAGAGACAACAGCTTTTCAGGGGGACATAATGTAATTCTCCAAGTACGAAAATCCGTTCTCTGATCCCCCTCTTTTCCTCTAGAGATTCTTAGCTTTGTTTGGTAGGAAGCTTATGCTCTTAGAACATACCCACTGATGGTCCCTACCTAAAGATCAATCTTCTGTATCCATACAGCGAATGAAATTCTCATTAGCCAAGGTTAACACATGAAAAGAAATGGGTCATTTTACAGAACCACGCCCCCTCCAGCGCGTGCGCATGCACGGCACCCACATCCGGGCACAGAACAGGTGGGGAGGCAGCAAAAGGGAGGGAGAAGTGGGGGAAGGAAGGAGGAAGAGAGAGAAGCATTGAGCTTTTTGATTTTTCCAAATTAACAGAAGAGAGGAAAGCATTCCAAATGGGCATCAGGAGCAAAACGAACTCAAAATAGAAAACTCACTCTGGTGTTTTAAAGTTAAGAAAGAGGGGCGCCTGGGTGGCACAGCGGTTAAGCGTCTGCCTTCGGCTCCGGGCGTGATCCCGGCGTTATGGGATCGAGCCCCACATCAGGCTTTTCCGCTATGAGCCTGCTTCTTCCTCTCCCACTCCCCCTGTTGTGTTCCCTCTCTCGCTGGCTGTCTCTATCTCTGTCCAATAAATAAATAAAATCTTAAAAAAAAAATAAAGTTAAGAAAGAATTATACCTTTAATGAAAGTCAGAACTGGCGCCTGCCTAAGTTGAAATTGGGCTTCGTAGTATCTGTGCCCCTTTTCTTGGGATATACTTATCAGTAGTGAAGGAAGCCAATATATGGGGACCCCCAAGACCGTAAAGCCATGTTTGGGTTTTCACAACTCAGCGATAGAAAAGCAGGAAAGCAAGGAAGAGACAAGAAGAAAGTCACATCGATTGAGGCTGTCCACATTCTCCAGCCTGAAGGAACTTCGTGTAAACCATTTACAGAGTAGTTTTTTAAGATTTTGTGTATTTACTTGAGAGACAGTGAGAATGAGAGAGAGCACAGAGGGAGAGGGAGAAGCAGAGTCCCCTCTGAGCAGGGAGCCCAGTGCGGGGCTCGATCCCAGGACCGTGGGATCATGACCTGAGCCGAAGGCAGACGCTTAACCGACTGAGCCCCCCGGGCGACCCTACAGAGTAGTTTTATACATAAGATTACTCCGTTTTCACTTTAGAGCACCCTCACTCAGAGAGGTACTTAATAGCCTGTTTGGACCTACTGGATTCTACATTCTGGTTGAATTTAAGATGACCATTTTAGATGCCAGTGTCCCATTATGATACAGTCCGATCATCACGTCCCCTCTGTCACAGACATTGTGTCTTGATCCGCCTTTTCCTTTCGTACTCACGTTCAGCCCAGCTTCCCTGTCACCTGATTCTTCTTGGCCATCAGTTTTTCCTCCCTTACTGTATTTTAAGCTTTTCATGAACACGCCCTCTTTTTCGTTCATCCGCATGTTCCCGCATACATGTAAGTTGAATGAGGAACTTCTGCAATAAAGCTCATAGATGGTTCTCAGGCCTGACAACACATTAAAATCACGTGGGAGCTCTAAAAAAAAAAAAAAAAATCCCTGTCATAGGATACCAGGCTTTTGCCCAGTTATTTTTATTTATTTATTTTTAAAGATTTTATTTATTTATTTGACAGGGAGAGAGACAGCCAGCGAGAGAGGGAACACAAGCAGGGGGAGTGGGAGAGGAAGAAGCAGGCCCCCAGCAGAGGAGCCTGATGTGGGGCTCTATCCCACAATGCCAGGATCACGCCCTGAGCCGAAGGCAGACGCTTAACGACTGAGCCACCCAGGCGCCCCTGCCCAGTTATTTTTAAATGCTTTGCGGGTGATTCCAATATGCAGGTGCGGGTGACCACCTGTGACTTGGACCAGTGCCAAATCAGAGATGCAGGTCAGCCTTTCTTAGCTGTTGCTACTCAGCATTTCTCTCCTTGGAACCTAGGTGCGTGCCTTCAGTGGACTTGTTTTTGTGCTCCTTTGTTTTCCTTAATTGAATCACTTATTTTATTTGCTTTTACTTTAAATCAAAATGGCGTGCAGATAGTCGGGGTTTGGAGCGACATCATTGATGATCCCGCTCTCACTTCTCTTGGTCTTCAACTGGTAGATGTCAAAATAGCAGCTTCATTACCTGACATAAAGCAGATCTGGACACAACCACTTGACCTACAGCCCAGTGGGCTGCTTGGTGTTCCTCCGATTCACCACTGAAGTCGATGGGGTTGTAGGTACACCTCATAACCTGGGGGCGTCACCCCTACCGTGGGGAAGCTGACCACACGGAGAATCCGTGATGCCTGCTCTGGGGGCAAGCAGAGCAGACAGAGGGCTGAGCTATGCCTGTTCGGTTCCCCCTCCCGAATCTCCCAGAATCTCCATCCCTTCCCTCTATAAATCCAGGAGAAATAGATTGCCTCCCCCTCTCCCACCATAACACACACACATATACCCATTAAACAAATCATGTTAGAGGCAACCATTTTTAACGTTTAGCTGTGATCTATTTTTCCCCTCTTTGAAACGTTTTAAGGTCACCTCCTTATTCCTAGTACTTTAAAATACACTGTGACCACCCCCACGCTCAATGGCATGGGTCTTATTTATTCCCTATGCAGATACCAGCGAGAACCTTAGAGATGCCTGCCTTCCAGTTTTCTTGGAAAACCAAAGAAATGAACATTATCATCTCTTTCCTTCCACTTTCTGCATTCTTCTGGAAATTCAGTTGTTAGGCCGTCTGTGTTGATGCTTTGAGAATGTATCTTTTTCCTTCTCCTTTTACCCTTGTCTCTTTGCTCTGCCTTCTGGGAGATTCCTGCTAGTTTATATTCTTATATTATGATTATTTTTTTCACTGTAATATTAAGTTTTTTTTTTAAAGAGTCCCCCTCTTTTATTCTTCATTTGCACTTAGCATCCTGTCCCCGTTTTATGGATGCCATATTTTCCCTTAGGTCTTTGCTGACATAAAAGAGAGTTCAGGAGTCCTGTCCCCATCCCCCTGCATTGTGTCCAGGTTCTTCTGCTTCCTAGCTCCTCCCATCCCTTCCTACTTTCCTTTCTTCCTTTCTGTTTTCTTTGCTCCTCCCCTTTTTTGTCTGCATCTTTTCTGCAGAGAATATATTTCAGATGTGTGCTGATCATTTGCAGTTCTTTCATGGTCAAGAGTGGGAATTGGAAGCTCTGTGTGGGGAGAGGAACTTGTTGTGTGGTCAAATTTCTTGTAGGATGGATGAGTGGAAAGCTGCAAGTTTCATTAGGGGATCCTTGATGGTAGTACATGAATGTCTTTTCACTGAAACTGTTGTTTCTCCAAAGGAAAATATTCTTTCTCCGTAATAGTGAGTTCTATTATTGAGTTCTGTTACAGGGTCTGGGAGAGGGAGTGAAGAAAGGAAACTGGAGATGCTGTTGTTCACTTTGTAAACTTGAATTCAGTCCCTGTGTTTTCAGCCCCAAATATCTTTCCTGATCTTTGGGTCAGAATCTCCAGTCTATCCCCAGAGAGTAAACTCCTTGCTCCTGTTAGTTGTCTGGCGGTACCAGACAGGAACAGGCACCTGGCCATCTATCATTCCATATACTTAGACACCCTCAGTTCTCTGTTTTCAGCTTTGGATCTTAGCTACTCTGCAGTTGTGAACCTTCCATGGGTTCTATGACAATCTGTGCCTTTTAACTGGACATATTTAAGCCATTTATATTTAATATGGTTACAGATACACTTGGATAAATCTGTCCTCTGGCTGTTTGTTTTCTCTCGGTCCCCATCTGTTCTTTGTTTCTTTTTTTTTTTTCTTAATTCTGCCTCCTTTTGGATTATTTTTTATTTTTCCATCTTATCTCCTTTATTGTGTTATGAGTTATTACTCTCTGAGGTATTATTTTAGTGGTTCCTTGAGAGTAACAGCATACCTATACACTTAGGTACACTGTAACTAACTTATCACAGTCTTCTCTTCACCGGACATGATTCCACTTACTACAACCCATCCTCAAGTGATACTGAACCACTTTATATAGAGTACTTCCTTTCTCCCGCATGGGGGTTTTACATCTGTGTACTGATCAGTCCTCAGCTGATAATCAAGGAGACCCCTGTCTGGATCTCCGTCTCTGGATCTCTGTCTGTTCAGATTTCTCCTCTCTGGATTTTGGCCCTGTGAACTCCTGGCCTCTCTGGATTTCCAGCTCTGTCCCTGAACATGGGGAGACCTTTGGGCTCTGCCTGGTTTCCCTCCCTGAGCCACATCCTGGGGATTCTCTTCAGGTGTCAAGCTGGTGCAACTGTATGACCACTTCAGTTGTTTACCATCTCTTGGGGATCACTGTCCTGTATTAGTAGATGATCTATGTTTTGTTAGTCATTGTTTCAAATACTTTGTCTGGTTTTGTCGTCGTTTCAGGAGGCAGTGTAAATCCAGCCCTTGTTAGTCCTTCTCGGCTGGAAACAGAATTCCCCGTGTACTTTCGTTCTGTATAAAAATGTGTTATTTTTCATGCTCTGATTTTTCCTTTCTTTTTGTTCTTGTGGGTTTGTACCTTTTAAAAGTTGCCTTATCCTTTTCGTGGTATCTTCAGAGAGAAAGGTAGAATCACAAGAGAGAACTGATGGTAGATGAATCACATGCATTTAAATCTCCATAATACTTTTTACTCTATAACCAAGGCTGGCATTCGAGACCAGAGCTGACAATTGAGATCTTTTTGCCATTTGTAGTATTAATGGTATGTTTAATAGAAAATGATTAATGAACGTAGTTTGTCAGCTGTTCAACTCCCTTGTTGAATTATTTTTTATAAGTGTAAAAATACCTTGTAAGTTGCATACAGATCTTGGAAGAGAACATGACAGATTGATTGATGGGCAAGACTCATTTCCGTCCCCTTTTTGTGTCGCTGTGTATGTGATCCTGAAGGCCTACCATGTGGCCACAAGGGCATGTCAACTTGAGAACAGCTGTTTCATTTTGTCTTGCTAATTAAAAAAAAATTTTTTTTATTATGTTAGTCACTATACAGTACATCCCTGGTTTCTGATGCAAGGTTCGATGATTCATTAGTTGCGTATAACACCCAGTGCACCATGCAATACGTGCCCTCCTTACTACCCATCACCAGTCTATCCCCTTCCCCCACCCCTCCCCTCTGAAGCCCTCAGTTTGTTTCTCAGAGTCCATAGTCTCTCATGTTTCATTCCCCCTTCTGATTACCCCCCCTTTCTTTATCCCTTTCTTCCCCTACTGATCATCCTACTTCTTATGTTCCATAGATGAGAGAAATGATATGATAATTGTCTTTCTCTGCTTGACTTATTTCACTTAGCATTATCTCCTCCAGTGCCATCCATGTTGCAGCAAATGTTGAGCGCTCATTAATTCAATAAAGGCATAGTTTTTGTCCTCAAATTCTTCATAATTAAGACTCTAGGGGCATGTTAGATGAGCAAATTATATGTCTTATGGCCAAAATTAACGTTGGTTGATGGTGCTAGAGATCTCTCCAAGAGGCTCCTACAGACAAAGGACCAGCCTGGAGTACCATGTTGCCCAAAAGCTATGTGGAGCCTGGAAAAGGGGACCGATGAGTAGATTCTCAAAGTACAAATCAGGGCTAGGAAGGGGTGGGGGACTTATTTCCAAGCAGAAGGGAAGTTGTTTCCAGGCCAAGAAAACCATGAAAGAGGATGGCCTAAGTGCCAGCCATTCATGTGGCCAAAGCTCCTGTTGCTTGTGGAAAGGTGCTGATGGGGGAGTCAGGGGTGTGGGGCAGGGGCTTCCTCGTCCAGGGAAGAAGTCCATAATACCTTTGGAAAGATAACCCTGGCACATTTGAACAAGTATGATAGAAACTGTCATATTTAAGGAAAAGTGGTAGACCCGCAGTCAACAATGCTGAATGGAAACCAAGAAAAGGAATATTTTACTTCTTTTCAAACCTCAAAGCTGATCTCACGACCTTTATGTCTATGAAATGTGCACCTGCTTTCAAACAGTGCCGTAAGTCTTCTCTCCAAACCCCAGAGTTCTTATTTGAAAGGCTTGAGATCATCAGGCCTTCCCTGCTCTCGTTTTAATCTTATTTGATGTATTTTTTCCTTAAACGAGTATTCATATTGATCAGTATTTGAACTTTGCCACTTTGAGTCCTTTTCTTCATGTCTTTCATAGAATAGTCCTTGTAAAGAAGGAGGTTGGAATTGCCTGAGTAAGTTTGTGTTCGTGAAATAAATATCTGTAAAAAAAAAAAAAAAAAAAAAAAAAATCTTTAAAAAAAAAAAAAAAAAAAAAAAAAAGTCTTGAAATTTTTTCTTTGCCATTTAAATTGTGCATATTAATCATTCACAGTGGTGTGAATCTGGCATGATTCCAAACCTGGCAGTGTTCTAAGCGATAATATCATCCTGCTGATAAGTTTAATATTTGAGTTGCCAGGAAAGAAATCTCGATTATTCAAATAGTGTCTAATGTGGTTCCGTAATTACCTCCCTCTTGACTGTTCACAACTGAGTATGTCTGAATGTAACATAAACATTAGTCTGAAATGTTATTTTTCCATTCTGAGCTACTTTTCAGGCAGGTTTATTTCATAAGCAAAATAATAATAATAATAATAATAATAATAATTATTATTATTATTATTATTATTATTTAGCATTGAATCCCAAGCCCGAAAATACCAGTTCCTAGAAAGTTTACTTCTAATCAGGCCCTGCACTATAGGATTACAGTAGCGCGTAGGGGATAATAAATATTGACAGAATGATGTCATGGCGTAGTGCTTAAGAGTCTTTGCAAAGAGTCAAAGGAGTATGGGAGAAATTTGTGTATTTAAAACTCGGGTATTTATTAAGATAAGCAACAAAGAGGAGTCAGCTGGCCTAAATGTTCCAGTGAATGCTTTTTATTGTAATTTTCAAAACTGTTTACTTCCTTCTCCAAACTTTGAAAACCAAATGAAAAGTGCCTCAGAAAGAACAGATGGGTAAGATTTCCACAGCCATGCCCAAGTTGAGATTTCCTCGTGGACTCCAGCCACGAACGTTCCCCTTAGAGACCTTTGCTTTTATTTTTATTTTTTTTTTAAAGATTTCATTTATTTATTTGACAGAGAGACAGCCAGCGAGAGAGGGAACACAGCAGGGGAGTGGGAGAGGAAGAAGCAGGCTCCCAGCAGAGGAGCCCGATGTGGGACTGGAGCCCGATGTGGGACTCAATCCCGGAACGCCGGGATCACGCCCTGAGCCAAAGGCAGACGCTTAACGACTGCACTACCCAGGTGCCCCTGCTTTTAGTTTTAAATCCCAAACTCCTCTTTGCAGGTCCTTGTGCCTAGCGGATGTGTTTCTGGTCACTCGTGGTATAGAACTACCTTGTGGATTTCACGGAGACGTGATCACATTTTCTAAGTGACCGTGGACATTTTATTGACAGAGGGTGAAGACCGTAGCTGTTTCAGCCAAAAAGGTCGTCTAGGTCTTCAAATGTTAATATAAATTGAGAACATGCGAGTCAAGGGTTGAACACTTAGTGGGTGTTCCAGAAATATTTCATAGGCATCAGGGAATTAGAGTCTTGGGCTCTTAAATGTCTCCGATCTTTCTGTAGATCATGCTTGGTGAAGAAGCTTTGTGTCACCGTTAAACATCGAATAGGGCACGAACGCTCCTGCCTCCCCTCTCCGGTGTCATGCATTCCCTGTGCTAGGCTCGCGCTCGATGGCTTCTACTCTATAGAGAGCCCCAATATCATGAAAGAGTTATAATCTAATCTAAAGCTTCTGAGGGTCTTGTTGAAAATCAAAACCCCATTCTCCCATGGAAGTCTTAGGATAGGCACAGCATGCCCCCAGAGTAGTTCACAGAGCGTGTCAGCTGGTGTGGCTACAGTACGTCACAGATCACGTCACCCTATGTGCACGGTACTTACCCAAGTTTCTCAGTCTTCCTGGAAATGCACTAGGAATGCATTCTGACCTCCCTTTTGGCAATGACAGCCTCTCCACCTGACCAGGGCAGAGGGGACTCCATAGCTGGGTCATGGTGGCGCTCAACTGGGGGGAGAAGGGTGGAGGTTTCTATCCTGCGACCACCACGACTGAGAGGGTGTCCTTCAGCAAGCTGTGTGTGTGCAAGCTGGGTGGCTATCAGCACCCTTGGGAGGGCAAGACGTGAGGCCAGGAGTGTCCTCTCCCAATATGAGAGCTGTGAAGGAAGGGGGTTCTCAGGAGGAATTGGGCGAAGAGCCAAAAAGCCTCTGGTGACCAGAGTCTGGGGTCTGACTGCCGTGGAGACCAGAGGTGGGCCACTCTGCCCCATGACCACATAGAACAGGCATCCAGGGCGAGTTCTTCTGGGGCAACCACTCAAATGGCCTCCGTGTTGTATGCGTGGGGGACAGCAGCGTTCCCATGATGGGCCAGGGCTACCGTTGGGCGCTGCTAATTCAAACAAAACACGATAGGCTCTCTGTTGCTGATACAAAACCTTCCTCCTCACCACAAATATTTTGATACCACAAAGACTAATTAGAAGAAACTGGGTCCCTCTCCTTCTCTCTGACTGCGAGCTTCTTGTATTGTAATGGCAAGGCAGTAAGTTCTATTAAGCTCTGGTTCTGGGCCAGGGTTGCGCAATCAATGTCACGTTTTATGTCTTCAGGAAGATGGCTAGTACGTCCAGGTAGACAGAGTATCGTCCGATGATGGAGGAAGACACAGGATGCTGGGGAGGGGGTATGGGAGGGGCTGGGAGAGGAGCAGACAGAAAAGGGTCCCCCCTGCCTTTAATTTTGAAGGATGACTAAGAGTTGGACCATCATGGAAATAAAGGTAGAAAGGGACAGTGTCAGCAAAGGGAACAGAATGGCTCCTACCATAAGGGTGCGGGCCGAGATTACAGATTGAACCCAGTACCGCAGAGTGTCCCATAAATTAGGCACATCGGTGGGCATCAAGGAATGCTGAGCCATGAGCAAGGTCTGGGCAGAGTTCAGGAACAAACATGCATTTATCAGTTTCCACCCGTGAGAAAAGCAGTCGTCATTTTTTTTGAAGTTTCTCTTTCAGACTATTTTTAACGTTGAGGAACTTGCTGAGGTCTGTCAGATTACACAGGTGGAACTCCACTTTTCTTTACACATAAGAGTGAGATTTGAAACCCTCCGCATAGATCCGTTTACAGAAGCTCCTTAGTGAATCCGCTGGATTGGATCCCGCTGCCCTTGGCGGCCATACCGTCGATGAATTATAAAGGACTGGCTCTGTTTGCTGTTTTGCAGGTACCATGATCAACAGGATGTCACTAGCAACTTCCTCGGAGCGATGTGGTTGATATCCATAACTTTTCTCTCCATTGGTTATGGTGACATGGTACCAAACACTTACTGTGGGAAAGGAGTCTGTTTGCTTACTGGAATTATGGTAAGTATCTTTGGACTTTGTTTCTTTTACTTACGCTCTTAGATCCTGAAGGCACTGTGGTTAAGCTATTCGAGTTCCCAGCCGCAAGCAGCCAAGCATACATGATCGATTCTCGATGGGGAGAGAACATCACTGCTTCTCATCTTCATTCTCACCATGACGCGGCTCTATGAAGCTCGCGGTGCTGCTGGATTGCCAATCTTGGCGGGAGAGGCACCAATTTTGATGCACAAATCCGGTCTTTGAGCTTCGGCTTCAGCCAGAACGTTCTTCATTTCCGTGGGTTCTCCATTGTCCTGCTAGCTGTGTCAACTTGAGTAAATTTCTCCTCTCTGAAACCTACTTTCCTTGTCTGCAAAATGGGGACCCTAATAACCTACCTTGAAGAGTGTTGAAGGGCTGACGAGCTGCGTTTTCTCAATTACAGAATTAGACTGTGGTGGGCTCTGGAACAATGTGGGTCTGGACTGCACGGGCTACTTATATGCAGATGTTTTCTCAGTAGGTACAGTACAGTACGGCAAATGTGCTTTCTCTTCCTTACGGTGTTCTTAGGAACATTTTCTTTTCTCTGTTCCTGGAAAGTTGACTTCTAAGCTAAGGTAGGCTTAGGCAAGGGTAGGCATCCAGGAGGGGAAATGGTTTATTTGAAGGTAGTGAGTCAAGGAGGAACTTGGTAACTTTGAGCAAGGCCAGTGGGCCAGGAGTGCGCAGAGTAAAGTGGAAAAGTGGGGGGTGCCTGATTGGTTAAGTGTCTGCCTTCGGCTCAGGTCATGGTCCCAGCGTCCTGGGATCGATTCCCGCATTGGGCTCCCTGCTCAGCGGGGAGTCTGCTTCTCCCTCTGCCCCTTCCCCTCCCCCCACTCGTGCTTGCTCTCTCATGCTTGCTTTCTTGTGCACGCAAAAATAAATAAAATCTTAAAAAAAGAAAAGTGGAAGCTGGGATGGGAGGCCAGGTCTTAGAGAGCTTTTGAGAAGGGTTTGCTGCCTGGGGTGATATGCCACTGTTCTTTTTTCTTTTCTTTTCTTTTCTTTTCCTTTTTTTTTTTTTTTTTTTTTTTTTTTGAGAGAGATAGAAAGAGTATGAATGGGGGCAGCGAGGAGCAGAGGGAGAGGGAGAAGTTTCCAAGCAGGCTCCACTTCGAGCATGGAGCCCAGCGTGGGGCTCGATCTCACGACCTGTGAGATCATGACCCGAGCCTAAACCAAGAGTCAGGTACTCAACCGACTGAGCCACTCAGGCGCCCCAACACGCCACTGTTCTGGGACGTGTAGCAGGTCTAGACACGACCCCTACTCCTTACACATTCCAGTTCGACTGGGACTAGTTTGTTCCACGCATTTTTTTTTTATTTTTTTATTTTTTTAGCCTTGGTTGAATTTTATTTTTATTATAATAATTTTTTATTATGTTAGTCACCATACAGTACATCCCTGGTTTTTGATGTAAATTTCGATGATTCATTAGTTGTGTATAACACCCAGTGCACCATGCAATACGTGCCCTCCTTACTACCCATCACCGGCCTATCCCAATCCCCCAGCCTCCTCCCCTCTGAAGCCCTCAGTTTGTTTCCCAGAGTCCATAGTCTCTCATGCTTCATTCCCCCTTCTGTTCCATGCATTTTAGATGGATGACAAGGGGGAGGACAGCAAGTGTTATCAAATTGCTCATAATGCAGTGTGAACTTCTAAATGTTGAAGCTGGGCGTAGCTTCAAATTGATGCACTGTTTTCAGTGACCTAGGTTCTCTTTGCTCCTTATCTGCTTTTTATAGTTTGGATACAGCAGAAGGTATGATCTTGCTGCTGCTTTGATTCTGCCTACGTCAGGATATGAGAGCTAGTACCGGGAGCTCCTTCGGCAGGAAATTCCCCGAATTTCTGAGGTTAGGCATCCCTCCCAATGCCTCCGCTCTGTCCACCCCCAGGTTGGAAGCAGAGGGACAGGCTCTCCATGTGAGGGCCTTTGAATGGTGGCCAGAGCAGCCTGTATTCTCAGAGCAGCTGCCTGGGAGGATTGTCCAAGAGTCAGAACTAGCTGGAAGGACCGAGCGCCCGTGGCATAGAAGGAGTGGGAACATTCTTCTCCCACTTGGTAGTACCGACCCGGGAGAAGGCAGCTAGATGGGAACATAAACTCCGGGGCCAATTTTAAGGTCACCAGGAGTAACAGGACAACCATTTCAAGTCCCAGTTGTAAAGACTATAATTTGGGGGTATAATTTAACATTGTTGGCTTGTAAAAGAAAAATACAGTTCTGTGCCTTTTAATGAACCTTTTTTTTTTCATTACAGTGGTTAGGGTCCGTCCTGTTAACTATTGGGTCCCTTCCTCCTTTTTCTTCAGATGATAGCATTTTATTATATCGCTTAATGCTCTGGGAAATAAAATTTGCATGGATGTATTTTTGGAGGGCCATAACAAGCCCACAAGGGACATGAATGATGCTATTTATAAAAAAGAGAACTGCTAATTGCAGAGTCTTTCCCCTTAAGCTTCTTCGAAACAATTTCCTCGGTGTTCCTTTTTGGCAAGATGTCGCCCCCCCCCCTCGTTTTTATTGTTGAATCAGGTATGACTCAGGGTTCGTACAAATAGCCCGATGCGCCACGGATCAGAACCAGATTTGCGGTTAACCTTGCCTGGATCTGGCGGTATTTCTAGCTTTCCTCACGTTTTTCTTTGTCCTTAGGGTCTTCAGAGCCTCACCTGACAGCACAGATCTTTTATTGAGTTGAACTACTTGCTTGCTTAGGTTTCACTGGGGATCCTACTTTACGGAAAAAATAGAAGTTACACTCAACTTTCAATCTATACGGACACAAAGACGTTATGTTCCCTGAAATTCACAGGGACCTGGCTGCTGCGCTGTAGATTCCTGGTGAAACAGACCCTCTGTTCTTAGGCTGAGGAAGTCCTCTCCCATGTAAGGAACAGAGGAGACTAAGTTCAGTTTAGTTAAGGTAGAGAGTAGTATTAGTTTCAGAGGGAGAGGTCAGTGATTCATCCGTTGTATGTAACACCCAGTGCTCAGGACATCACGTGCCCTCCTTAATGCCCATCCCCCAGTTATTCCATCTCCCCACCCCCACCCCTCCAGCAACCCTCAGTTTGTTTTCGATGGTTAAGAGTCTCTTATGGTTTGTCTCCGTCTCTGTTTTGATCATATTTTATTTTTCCTTCCCTCCCGCGTGTTCATCTGTTTTGTTTCTTAAATTCCGCATGAGTGAAATCATATGACATTTGTCTCTCTCTGACTTCTTTCAGTTAGCATAATACCCTCTAGCTCCATCCACGTCATTGCAAATGGCAAGATTTCATTCTTTGATGGCTGAGTAATATTCCATTGTACGTGTATGAATGTGTGTATATATATACACACACACCACATCTTTATCCATTCATCTGTTGATAGACATCCGGGCTCTTTTCATTGTTTGGCTATTGTGGACATTGCTGCTCTAAACATTGGGGTGCAGGTGCCCCTCCAAACAGACTTATTTCTTAATTGGCCCCATCAAAAATGGTTTACTTGCATGTAGAGAAATTCATTCATCTTGGACTAAGCTACGTGCAACGCTGTACGGAGTTGGATTGTGTGTGTCTATCCCGACCGAGCAACTTCCCACGGAGTCAGGCCCCCAGAGCGATCTCCTGGGGGTGAGTTTCTGGGGGTCGATTCCATCGCGTGTAAAATTTCCTGAGGATTGACCGTGTCTGGCTGCAGGTTACCTACAAACCAGTGTGGAGAGTGTTTGGCTGATGGTAAAGCTATCTAGAGGAAGCGAAGTTGTTTTCCCAGCCCATAGATATGGGATATGGTTAGTTTCCTTAGGATGGAATGTGTTTTGCCAGGCACTTTTTTTTTTTTTTTTCGCTTTTGTTTTCAGGAAACTTAAACACCAATCTGTCACTTTGGGATTATCAACGCCAGGCACGACTTCCTTTTCTTTCAGCCATTTATTTGCCTATTCCCCCGTGGGCTTTCGCAATGCCTGTTTGGGTAACATGCACAATGTCAGATCTCCCACGGGCCGTCTCTCTCCATCTGGTCCCTACTAAATTGTGAAAGAGAAATACGATTTACAATACCCCTGAGAGGGGACAGGGTCATCCCTGAATCATCTTGTATATTAGCTCCGAAGTACTATTCTTTGTGTTCTTTTATATTTGAATTATCTGGTTCTTGTGTTGATGAAATTGATAGAATTTATGGCTTTATGTGTTTTTCTTTTACTTTGACCTAAGATAACAGTCCGTCCAAATGCCAACATCTCCAAAGCCCATTTCCCATTTCAGAATGTACCCAGGAAGCAATGAGCACTGCCTTTCTTCATAAAACGAATGAAACTAATGAATTATTTCGTGGCACCTCTTAGATGTGCACGTTTCATTGGTTAAAACCCCAAAATTAAACTGTAATTTAAAATTTTTAAATAGCCTAATTTGTGTCACGAGTGATATTTTTGGGCTCCAAGGACATGAAGATTAATCTTCAGTGCTCTGGGCAGAACTACATTGTGAAACGGCGAGGAGAGAGAGTTTTCCAGACTATTTCTAAGAGACAAACAAATGGCCTTATCAAAAAATAACCTCTCCTCGCCTACAATGTCAATCGTGACTCCAAGACAACCGCAGAGAGCTCTTCTTGTAGTTTTTACAGTGTCGTTTACATCGATGATGATGGAAATGCTTAAAATAAGACGGTCTTAGATACAGGTATCACAGTGTGATAGGTCAGACAAATCAAGCAGAAATTTCCTTCCTATCAAGACCTCCCTAATAGTAAAGCTGAAGACACAAAGATCTCTTCCTCTCTCCTGGATAGCCTTTTAAAAACATAAACTCCTAGGATTGCGCAATAGTCACCCATCACCCTTCCAGAGAAAACCATGAGGGTCATGATTACTTTTCTCTCTTCATTCATCAGTCTGTCTTCTGTGGGGTCCTACCGGGGACCTGACACTTCATTAATGTGGATGTCATCACAACCAACGGGATGAACTCTACAAGGCTTTACTGTTTGGGTTGAAGGTGCTGGGCAAACGATGTCGTTAGATCATTCGCCTCTTAGCTTTTTGTCAGCTGGGGCGGATTTCTCCTTATCTCCAGCTTCTTGTAGAGAAGGTCATCGTTTTGCTTAGCATTTACAAACTCGTCCTATCTACCGTTTCATATGTATAGACACAACATGAGCTATAAGCTCTAATTTCCCCTTACTTAGGAATATACATGATTGTTTCAAGAGGAGACTACAGCTTCATTGGTGAAAGAGTATCTCTTGTCTGTCTTATAGGAGAATGGGGGTCATTCAGTCACTTGTCGTTTCTGCTTGTCTATTTGTTGAATGATGGCATCTCTTGTGGGCCCTTTAACTAGAATCTAGATGCCTAGATTTTTCGGCTAAATGACCTTAAAACCGGAAGTATTATCTGCCCCATCCTAGGGACACAGGCTATTATCTGATAAGGGGTTCCCCATGGATTCCTCAACGCAAGTGAGTCCATTTCAGAAGTGTGATTTTGGTTCCCCCCAACCATTTCTGCAGTTCATAATAATTTAACAATCACCACACCAGTGAATGGTTCACATTTTATTTAGGGAACAACAACAACAATAAAAGCCTATTTTTTATACCACCTTAGAATGAGAACTTTGGATAATAATCCTGTCGCCATCCTGTTACCCAGTGTTGAGGAATCCTCACTGAAGGTCACATGATGGCTCAGCCAATTGTCAGAGGTCACTTTTCATTCTGAGGGGGAAGAATCCTGCACTGTTGACTCAGTCAGAGAGTATTCCAAAAACACAGCCATAAATTAGCCAAAGCTTATAAAGAGAATGACTGTATTCAAGAGGGCTAAACCGGAGGTCTGGTTAGAGTCTTGCTACTTTCTGTGTCTCCATTTGGGGATTTTTCCCCCTGCCAGTGGACATAGAAATCCCGAGAAACTAAAGTCAGTTCTTGGTAATGCTTGTGTGAATAAGCAAAAAAAAAGGAAAACAAAACCCCACCCCAGGATCCTTTTTGTAGGTCTTATACAATTTGACATCAGGTGTTTAATATCAAATAATAACTTTGGAGAAGTTTTTAGTTTATTGGGGGTCTTTCTGGTGTGTTCAGTGAATGTCATCAAATGAAGGCTCGGGGAGGAGGCCTATCTTTAAATTCTTAGGATAGATTCTATTTTGTGCAGAGGAGCAGGGGGGGATGGTGGGCCTTGTCATTCAGAAGGCGAAATTCCCCACCAGTGCGCTGAGCAGACCTTCGTTTCTCCACGGGAACATTTCTTCAGAAACACAATGGCTGCTTTCTTCCAGGTACAGACGAGTAGAGTCGGAAGTTGTTGTGACCTTCTAGCTTTTGACTTGTTGACGCCACAATTCCACCTAATTTTTCTGAACTATCAGCACTTTTAGTTGGCAGGGCTGCCCTTCCTGTCTTTAAAATACGTGCGCTCACACTGGCACCGTCGCTAATAAGGAGACTGAAACCCAGGCATGACTCATGGTTGACCAGTTTTATGCACCCTTTCTTTCTTTCCAACCGTCAAAGTACAAGAATGAGCTGAACCAGCAAATCACTCTAATGGAGACTTGGGTTTTCCAGGTATGGGTTTTTTTCACTCAACTCAAAAAAAACCCCCAAAAAACACACCTCCTCCCTTCTTCCACTGGTTGAGGACATTGGACTTGACCTCTACCCTCCTATCAGCAAATACCAACTCCTCTTTGAAGAAACTCAGGGCATTTATCTTCAAAATTACCTTGACTGTTGTTGATTTTCCTGACCCGAGGAGATCTTGCAGAATTCCAATGGGATAGAATAATAAAGCTGAGTGTTTTAGAGAATTGTAGTTGCCAGAAGTGATTGGTTGACATCTTTTCTTGAAAAAAAAAAAAATCAGACAAGTGCAGTAAAATGTGTTTATTACTGTGATATTGAGTCAGTCAACCCCAGGGACAGAAAAATGGGCAGTATTTCCAAATACTCATCTTACCTTCCTTTTGGAGGATATGCTGATGTTTTTAAATGAAAGTTAATCAGTCTTAAAACTGTTTTATTAATTTGGGTGGATCTTAAGGAAGTAGCATGATTTTTTTTTTCAAATTAACTGTATTTTGATAAATCTTAATCACTGTTAGTCGAACAGACTGGCTATCACACTGAAGTTTTGAGCTTTTAGGAGCTATTATAAGACTTGCAGGAGGAGAATTAATTTAACACTGGAGTATTTTGAACACTCGCCTTTTTTCATTAGTCATTCTCGGTGAGGATTCTGGAATTTCTAAAAGAAAATTACACATTCTAGTGTTTATGTTAAACCTTTGGCCAATGCCTTTTTAAATAAGAACCCAAACCCTTACCCAGTGTGCTACTAAAGGAGTTTCCCTTCCCCATAGGCTTGGATTCTCCAGTTGTTAAAGCTTGCTCCCCAAAATGGTTTTCCAGAATGATTCTTGAAAGTATCCGCAGGATGAGCAGAACCAGGGGACCTGAAGTAAAATGACGGTGGTACCTTGAACTTTTCACACATCTTGTAGTAAAATGACCTCGGGGAAAATGAACTTCTTCCTGAACATTCCAGGGCCCAGCATGCCTTACCGTTTCTGTGCTCTGGTGAGGAAGTGCAGAGTGAAGAAAAGGACTGTACTTGGCAGCATCTCAGACTCTCCAGTGTTGGGGTCCAACTTCTGCCTTATGCTGGGTGGCATTTGGTCACTTCGATCTGGCGAAGGGCGATGAGCATTAGTAATGATCTCTTCTAAGGACACGGTCTCGCTCCCTCCTTTCTCTCTCTCTCGCAACATCTAATTGTCAGAAGGAAAGGTGATACACCAGGCTAAGGAGAACCCCCACGTTTGCCTTGAATCTCTCAGCTTCATAAACATACCGTGTTTTCTTCATGTAGCCTTTAGGGGCCCGGGCATCTGGAAGGGATCGACCAATGATTTGCTTCGTTTTCCCAACATAACCTAAAACGAAATGGGGGACCGGGAACCAGGCTACATTTTCCGACTTTGGTGAAAGGAAGATGACTCATCTTGTTAAAGGCATACAGGGATCTTTGTTTCAGAGAGTAACATATGTTCATCCCAACTGTTTCTACATCCATCGTGATGACGACACGCTTTGGAGAAAATGTTGTAGAAGCATGTTTACCTTCATCTGTCTTGGAACAGAGTGGACAATAACGTCATGCCATTATTTAAATCAATCATTAGAACTGTTCATGTGGGCAGGGATTTCCTTGGAACTTGGAGAGCTTTCAGAGGTGAACCGGGTTCATTTTGCATACCTCTACTTTTTTAAGTTACTTTTTTGAAACCCGATTCTATACACATGGAATCCTTTGATGACTATTAAGGACCTGGGGACACACAAATTAATGGTTTCCCTAATGAAAATAAAACTAAAGGAGTGACTATAGTTGAACCCTTGAGGTACCATTTAAAGGGTACAGTTAGGATGATGGAGTGACAGGTGCAGGTAATAGTTTGAATAATTCCTAAATTGTCAGACTCCCCTGCTTTTGCAGTTTGCCACGGAGGTACTCATTTTAGTGCACAAGATTTGTGGTGAGTTAGAGAAGCCTCAGCAACGAATGGGCCAGTAGCAGGAAAAAAAACAAAAAACAAAAAAACAAGAGCCCAAGAATAAACACAAACAAAAATCGACTTTCAAAGGCTTTTGATACCAGTGATTTTCCACTCCCGTTAGGATGTTGATTTCTTTCCAGAAGGATCTCAGCAGTGGCCACCTGCCAGGGGAGAACAATATTCAACTTTGAGTGCCAACTGCCGCTCACAGCTCTCTCGCTTTCTCTCTAGCAGTGGAAGCCCCTCAGAGTTTTACATTCTCTGCTTATTCAGAAACCATCGCTGTTCTTGAATCTCTCACAACTCTCTGACTGACGAGCACCTGGGAGCAGTGTGCAACAGGTGATCCCGTATTTCTAGAGCAAATGTTAACTACAGTGGGCAGGTATGGATGGCCATCTTGAGTGGTCACCGATCCCATCCACTGATTTTTGGTTAGCCCCTTATCAGTACACCAAAACTCTTTAGATTTTGTGGCAAATGTTTGAAAGTGAACAGAATAGATGTGAATGCTTTCAAAAGCCATTTTTAAAAAATCTGAAGTAGAGTTGATATACTTTAGTTTCAGCGTATAACTCTGTGAACTGACATTTCTGCACATTATGACATGATCCCCAGAAGTCGTTACCCCGTCACCTTACAAAATTATCACAATACTATGTATGTATCCCTTAGAATGTATTCCATATCCCCATGATCTATGTATTTTATAATTGGAAGTTTCAGTTTCTGTTGTGTTTGTTCATTCGTTTTTTTAAAATTCTACGTACTAGTGAAATCATACAGTATTTGTCTTTCTCTCACTTATTTCACTTAGCATGGAAATTTCTAGTTCCAACCACGTTGTTTCCAATGGCAAGATCACATTCTGTGTGGCTGAGTAATACTCTACTCTGTGCATGCATGTCTACATACATACATATGTACATACACACATCTTTAATACTACACTGAACATAGGGATGCATATATCTTTTCAAATTATTTTCACTTTCTTCAGATAAATCCTTAGAAGTGGAATTACTGGATTGTATGGTAGTTCTAATTTTGATTTTTTTGAGGAACTGCCATACCGTTTTCCTTAGTGGCTACACCAATTTACATTCCCACCAACAGGGCACAATCCTTTTCCTCTACATCTTCGCCGACACTTGTTATTTCTTGTCTTTTTGGTATTTGCCCTTCTGACAGGTTTAAGGTGGTATCTCGTGGATTTGCATTTCCCTGATGACTGGTGGTACTGAGCATCTATCTGTTGGCCATCTGGATGCCTTTTATCTCTGTGGGTTCTCTGCCCATTTTTAATCAGGTTATTTGGTTTTTCTGGGTGCTGAGTTGTAGGAGTTCTTTATATATTTTGGATATTAACCCCTTATTGGATCTATCATTTGCCGATACCTTCTTCATTCAGTAGGTTGCTTTTTGCTTTGTTAATGGTTTTCTTCACTGTGCAACCTTTTTAGGTCGATGTCGCCCCCCCTGTTTATGTTTGCTTTTGTTGCCCTTGTCTGAGGGAACAAATCCGAAATTTGCTTCTGAGAGTACTAAGATTATACTGCCTATGTTTTTTAGCTGGGCGTTTTATGGTTTCAGGTCTCACATTTAGAGTTTATTTTTGGTATAAGAAAGTGGTCCAGTTTTCCCAACACCATTTATCGAAAAGACTCTCTTTTCCCCATTTGTTTGTTTATTCTTGTCACCTTTGTTGTAAAATTTCTGGGCTCTTGATCCTGTTCCATTGATCCGTGTATCCGTTTTTGTGCCAGCACCATCCTGCTTTGATGACTCTAGCTTTGTAGTGTGGTTGGAGATCAGAGAGCATGACCCCTCTAGCTTTGTTGTTCTTTCTCAAGATCGCTTTGGCTGTTGGGGGAGGGGTCGTATACACATCTGAGGCTCACTTGTTCTAGTTCTATGGAAAATACCACTGACGTTGTGATCGGGATGGCACTGAATCTGTAGGTTGGCTAGCTAGCTCAGTGCTGCCAGTTCAGGAGCACATTCTGTCTTTCCACTGATTTGTGTCCTCCAGTTTTCAGAGTACGGGTCTTTCACCTCCTTCAATTTGTTCCTAAATGTGGATCCTTTTTAAAAAATAAAAGTACGAGCCAATTATGTGTATATAATTTTCTGACTTGCTTATTTAAATATTATGTTGGCTTTAAGTATTTATTATAGAAATAACATTAATTAATACATATGTATGTATTAATGAATTAATGTGTATTACAGATATGAGTAATTCCCATTCCTCAGTATTAGCTACTGAAGGTGAAGACTACCATGTACGTAAGGCGTGGAGTTGCTTCTATAATTAGCGATTTTCAGACCTCCAGGTCACCTTGTAGGACTTTTGGGACACTCTTGGCTAGCTATCCACTGAGCACCTTATCATTTGGGCTAATGTGAAGGGCATCCTAATAAAGACTAGTTTAAAAAGATTGAAAGATCCACAAGTATCGTAACATCGTGCTGTTGGTGCCCCTCTTCAGTGGGCTCCTGCCTTCATTGCTGTCTACTGAGACAGTTTGGCAAGCTTTACTGCCCTGGGGTCCTCTTGGGTGTGATTCCATCCAGAGGGTCCGATTTGCCTTTCACAGGCCTGTTGGTAGGTCCTCAGGTGCCCCCTTTGCTCCCAGGAGGTTGGCTGTGCCCAGGATCCATGAGTAACTGCAGGAGCATGACCTTGCCTAGGCCCTCCCGGGGGGTACCCCGGCCCCGTATATCATCGCTGACCTTACAACCCAGAAGACCCCACACCACGTGCACGGGATCACGGGGCAGCCGGACTGTCATCCCTGGGTACCCTCCGTGTCTCAGGTCTCTTCCTAGGAGATCGGCACTGTGGCCTCTAATGTGAAAAAGACCCCTGCTGATGTTTTTCAGAGAAAAGGGAGCCCACGCCTTCCTTAGTACTGTTAAATGTCTGGAATAGGACAGTTATCCCTTACCTTCAACACTAGGTTGCTCTGTTGTCCGGGTTCACATCACGGAGATCTTCCCGTGGTCTGGAGGTTTTGTGTATGCGGAGATAATGCATCTCTTTCCACTCCTGGTACGCCACGGTCAGTTGGCTTGAAGACCTCTGGTCTCAGCTTGAGAGAAGATTATGCAATGTTATTTTTTATGGACTAATGGTTATTTCTACTTCATGCATTTATGCTAATTTACTCAGCTATTATCGGTTCCTATTATACTTCCAGGTATATAACTGATTGTTCTGTTTTTTAAGAAATCTCTCAAATTTCTGCAAGTTGCTACTTTACCATCGATATCATGCTTTAGAGCTTGTAATACATGAACCAAGTTTTCAAATCCCCACTTGCAGGCGTGCTGCTTGAGCTCGTGGGCCAGGTAAGAGGTATTAAAGTCACCAAATGCTACGGTTTCTTATCTCTGGATATTTACGTACTTGATGAACAAGAGGTTTCGTTCATGTGGCTGAGACCAAAAGTAATGACTCGTTGGGGTTCTCTTCTCTTTTGGTTTTCAGGGTGCTGGTTGCACAGCCCTGGTGGTCGCTGTAGTGGCAAGAAAGCTAGAACTTACCAAAGCAGAAAAACACGTGCACAACTTCATGATGGATACTCAGCTGACCAAAAGAGTGAGTCATCACCCTTGTGTCTTCAAAGGGAACATTGTGTGTTTCTCCACATTGGGCAGGACGAGTTCTGTCTTGACCTCTGAAGCTAAAATGACATCAAGGCCACCTTAGAATTGCTGCCACTTTTTTTTTTTTTCTTCACATGTTGAGAACAGACTCGTTCTAACTTTAGGTCAGATAGGAAATAATTGGACGACCTTGGTATTTACTCATGGATCAAAACAGACCACGTCAGTCTAAATACATAGGCACACTTAACATTTACGTCTGCAGGATCCAAGAAGGGACCAGTATTTGATCGAATAGGAAAGAACACACTGTAATCTAGAAATTTTGTGGGGAAGGGATTCAACAATGTCCTACTGAGCTTCTGTGAGCCAGTCACTGTTCTAAAGACTGGGGTTGCAACGACAGTGAGATAACTTTGAGGACCCCAAGGTAGGAGCAGAGCTATGCCCTTTCTGTGACGTAAAGGCTGGCCAGGACATGAATAATAACATCCCGATGAGAAACTACAGTACAAAACAGTAATCACAGTGCTTACGGAGCACTCACCCTGAGCGAAGCGGGGTTCCAAGCATGTCACGTATGTAAACTAGTTTCATTCTCAGACAACTTTATGAGGGAAGGGCTAGTATTAGGCCCGTTTTACAAATGTGGAGGCCAGGACACCGGGAGGTTCGGTCACTTGCTCTAAGTCATTCTGTCAAAGAGGGAAAAGATTGTTAGCCCACTCCCACTAAATTTTTAGCCTCCCCGCATCGTTACTTGAGAAACCAAAAGACAAGGTCAGATATAAAACTAAAAATTATTTCATAGCAGTGTCGTCTTGCTCCATAACTCAGAGCAGAATCCAATCAGGTCTGTCATCGAAGTAACAAAATATGTGGTCGGTTGGCAACTTTACCCAGAAAGGAATCCATGGAGAGTTCAAATAGAGTTGCAGTTTTCAGTGTTTGTTTTTATTCACTTTTGATTTTGGTCGTATGCATAAAAGTTGGCTTAGCTCATTAGGTCAACACTTCCTAATAGATCAGTCCCTTTGCTGCACATGTGTATGCATATGGGTAGTATTTACCAAATGGAAACGTGGATTCCACTTGCCTTGCTCATTTCTAAGTCTTACTGTCTGATGTTATTGGGAGACTTCGTTGCGGTTGGAAGGTCCACAGGTATTCTTGATGACCGAAGCCTCGATTGCAGACGCCATCCTCTTGGCCGGGACGTGCCCCTGTAGGATGTCTTCTAGCCTCCAGTTTTCTCTCACTCTCCAAACTCATGAACGTTCGTGAATGTTACAGAAAAGCACAAGGAGAGGCCTAAGTGCAGAGCCGAATGGGCGGCTGGGATTCTTGGCGCTTTCAAAAAATATGCTAGGAAATAAATGAAAATACATGCCTATTAGACTATTTGTCCACATACGATCCAAAGTTGGAGCAGATATTTTCTGGATCTCAGCATGGGCTTGTTTGGATGGGTTCCTTCCTGTAGGGTTCATATCTAAGAGTCAATGTTGGGCGATGCCAAAGAGCTCTTCCCATAGAGCCCCTTGTCTAACCCAAGTGATTTTATTGTGAAGGTCGTGCACTATAAATTTCACAAGAACGAATGCCGCACGGAGGTGGGAAATGACATTAAAACACCGTAGTAGCCCATACACATCTTTTCAGCAGCAACAAAAGGTGGGACAGGATCACAAATAAGAAAACCCCAGTTAGCGTGTTGAGCCGGAGGGCCCTGGGGTTCGTGAGCAGGTACTTAGTTTTAACTTAAGAAGGAAACACGTCATTTCTTCTGATTGGCTTGGGGCTATTGCTATTTCATATGCTACTTACTGAAGGGACGGATGTTAAAATCCACAGTAGAACACCCCTGATGAAGAGATCTGTGATAGTCGTACGGGTCTCGTAGGATCATTTGGGAGACCTTCCAGCTTGGCTGCATCGTGGAGTTAGTTGAGCTCAGGGTCACTCGATCTCAGCACGCTTGACCTTTGAGACTGGAGAGTTCTCTGTTCTGCAGCATCCTTGGTAGACCCGTGACAACCAAAAAAATGCCTCTAGACGTTGTCAGATGTTCCCCCCCCCCGCCAGGGGACAGAATTGCCCATGGTGAGAACTGCTGCTCTAGTGTGTGATTCCCCAGGGATTTGGAAACTGGGCCAATCCTCACAGCAGATATTCTTTGTGCCCAATTTATCATCTTCCTGGGAATAACACATATTTAACAAAAGTGTCCAGCGTACCTGTTATAGTTGGGGTTCTGTATTAACTGCCGAGAATGTAGAACTGAAATATCATAGCCCAGGACTGTGCCTTCCGCAAATCAGATAAAAGATCCTTCCCCCCCCCCCTCAGCTTGGCAGAAAAATGCACTTGTGTTCTTGTTTCCTTTGCTCGTGAGCCCCCCCCCCCCAAAGCCCAGTCGGGCCCCCGTTGGGGGACTGTGGATCTAGAGGACTTCCTTTGGTTTTTATGAGTGGGTCTCATTTCCCCAAATGGACCACGTGTTCTGATCTTACAGCTTTTCTAGATTCTGGTATACTTTCCTTGAGCTAGACTCGTAATGCACCATTATCTATAGGGAGTTTTTTTTTTTTTTACAGAAAGCTTTTTCAGTAAGAAGTACTCGCCTAATTTCAAAGTTCACATTCTCCACAATGCTTTATTAATTCTATTATCTCATTACTACTACTTACAAGGTTAGCTGCTTTGCAGGATTACTTGGGACAGAGGTCTCTTACAGGCTGAAGAAAGGCATTCCAGCAGGCTTGCTGGCAGCTTGAATTTCATAGGCAAAATGTCACTAAGTACAGGTGCAAATGTTAAAATGGCAGCAGAATCAAACATAAATTTCTCAGGATACCCATTTCATTAGTAGAGTCAATACAATATGTGAAAATAATCGCCCTTTTATAGTCCTCTTCAACTTAGTGAGTACCATTTACTTGGAACTTGACTGCATTTGGTTATTTATGGGACTTCTAAATGGGCCCACTGATGAGCTTTTTACATAAAATACTGGAAGATGATGGCATAATAGGATCTGGAGCTCCCTTCTTCCTATGGATACACGACTACAGCTAATGTAATTGGCTCCGAAAATTACCTGAAGACTAGCGGGGCGGCTCTTCACGGGGGACACCTCTGGAGTACCTGATCCTGGTGACCAGGGTGGACTACGACACTTACTTTCTACGTAAGACCGATAGTTCCAGGAGACATAGCTGGTCTACCTAATACATCGTAACGAGCAAAGAGAGACAAAACGAGGACACAGGAGCACGTTCCAAAAGAAAGAAAAAAGCAAAACCTCAGAAAGACAACGGAACAAAATGGAGGTGAGTTCAAAGGGCTAGTCCTGAAGATGCTCACCAGACTCGGGATGAACTCAGAACCTCAGCAGAGACAGAAAATATAAAGAACCCGTCAGAGCTGAAGACGACAACGTCAAGAGAAAAACGCACTAGAGGGAATCGACAACAGAGCAAAGGACGCAGGAAACGGATGGAAGACAGAGTAACTCACATGATAGGGGTCCCAGAAGCGAGAGAGAAAGGGGCAGAATACTTCCCAAAGAAAGAATAGCTGAAAACTGCTCTGACCTGGGGGAAAGAAACAAACAGACATCCAGGTCCAAGAAGCACAGAGGGAGGGGCACATGGTGTCTAAGTGTCTGACACTTGATGTTGGCTCAGGTCACGATCTCGGGGTTGTGACTTCGAGCCCCACGTTAGGCTCCAAGCTCTCTGTGGAGCCTCCTTAAGATTCCCTCTGCTTCCCCCCACTCCCACTCTCAATAAATTAAGGAAGTAGCAAGAAAACAAAAAGCAACTAGTTAGGTACAGGGGAAACCCCATAAAGCCGTCAGCTGAATTTTTAGCAGCGTTTGCAGGCAAGAAGGGAGTGTCATGATATATTCAAACTGCTGAAAGGAAGAAAACCTATACCAATAATATTCTACCCAGGTAAGTTATCATTGAGAATTGAAAGAGACATAAAGGAGGTCACTGCCACTAAACCATCCTTACAAGAAACGTCAATGGGACTTCTTTAGGAAAGAAAGGCCTTAACTGGAGGAAAATTGTCACTAGTAAAATTAAATATGTGGTAAAGGTAGTAGTTAAAGACAAAACAGTAAGATCAGCTACATCTTAAGGGATACAGGAAAAGATGGTGTTATACACATAAAACACGAGTGGCAGAATAGAAAGGTAGTGCTTTTATCTATTTGAAGGAAAAAGAGAGTCTGAAGCAGGCTCCACCCCCAGTGCAGAGGGGCTTGATCTCATGACCCTGAGATCATGACCTGAGCCAAAATCAAGAGTCGGATGCTTAACCCACTGAGCCACCCAAGCGCCCCTCGTAAGGTAGTGCTTTTCGAATGCCTTTGAACTTAAGTGACCATTAACTTAATAGAGACCGTTATACACTTTGGGTATTGTATATGCACATTTAACCACAAGCCAAAAGCCTGTAATAGGTACACACAGAATAAAAAGAATCCTAACATAAAGCTACCAAAAGCTAACAGAGCAAGAAAACAACAACAGAACTACAGAAACTACCAGAAAACAACAAAATGGCAGTAAGTACATACCTATCAACAATTACTTTAAACGTAAGTGGACCAAATGATCCAATCAAAAGATACAACGTGACTAAATGCGTAGAAAAACGGGACCCATCTATGTGCTGCCTACAAGAGACTCGCTTTAGACGTAGGGACACATACCGACTGAAAGTGCAGGGATGGGAAAAGCCTGGGGTCGCAATGCTTAAATCAGACGAAATAGACTTCCTTAAACCAAGAGACGAAGAAGGGAATTACGTCATGATCAGGGGATCAGTCCAACAAAAGGATCTAATAATTGTATACCCAACATGTGAGCACCTAAACACATATTAATAGACATAAAGGGATTAAGTTGGCAGTAATACAATAATAGTAGGAGACTTCAACAGCCCACTTCCATCAATGGATAGATAATCCAGACAGAATTAACCAGGAAACAGCAGCTTTGAACACACATTAGACCGGTGGACCTACAGGATATATAAAGAACATTCCATCCCAAAACAAACAGCAGACTACCTATTATTTTCAAGTACACCTGGGACATTCTCCAGAACAGATCACATATCAGGCCAAAGAACAAGTCTCAATAAGTTTAAGAAGACTGAAATCATATCAAGCATCTTTTCCAACCACAATGCTCTGAAACTAGACAACAATTACAAGCAAAAACTGGAAGAAAAAAGAAGGAGGCTATGCAACATGCTACCAAATAACCAATGGGTCTATAAAGAAATCAAAGAGCAAATTTAAAAAATACCTAGAGACAGCTGAAAATGAAAACAAAGTCTTCGAGAGGCAGCGAAAGTAGTTCTTAGAAGGAAATGTATAGCAATACACGCCTGCCTCAAGAAACAAGAAAAGCCACAAATAATCTAACCTTACATTTAAAGGAACTAGAAAAAAAGAACAAATAATGCCCAAAGTTAGTAGAGGGACAGAAATACTAAAAATCAGAGCCAAAATAAATGGAGACTAAAAAACAACAGAAAGGATCAATGACCGTACGAGCTGGCTCATTGAAAAGGTAAAGAAAATTGATAAATTCCTAGAAACATACACTCTCCCAAGACTGAATCAGAAAGTAGGAAACCTGAACATGCCAATTACTAGTAATAAAACTGAACCCATAATAGTAATAAACTCCCAACAAATGTCTAAGACCAAATGCCTTCACGGGTGAATTCTACCAAACATTAAGAGAATGTTACTTTACCCTTTTCATACTATTCCAAAAAGAACAGGAAGGAATGCTCCCAGATTCATTCCACAAGGTCATCACTACCCTGATTCCCAAACCAAACGAAGACACTATGAACCAATATTCCTGATGAACATAGGTATAAAAATCCTCAGCATGGGGCGCCTGGGTGGCTCAGTCATTAAGTGTCTGCCTTCGGCTCAGGGCATGGTTCCAGTGTTCTGGGATCGAGCCCCATGTCAGGCTCTTCCGCTGGGAGCCTGCTTCTTCCTCTCCCACTCCCCCTGCTTGTGTTCCCTCTCTCGCTGTCTCTCTCTGTCAAATAAATAAAAAAAAAAAATCCTCAGCAAACTATGAGTCAGCCACATTCAACAATACATTAAAAGGATCATCCACCAACAAAATAAAAAGGCAATCTGTTACTGAATAGGAGAATATATTTGCCAAGGATATACCAATAGGAGTTAATATTCAAAATATATAAAGAACTAACATAACTCCATATCAAAAAAAAAAAAAAACCAAATAATCTATTTAAAAAATGGTTAGAGGGCCTGAACAGAAATTTTCCAAAGACACACAGAAGGCCAACAGGCACGTGAAAAGATGTTCAGTATCACTCAGCATCGGGGAAAATCCAAATCAAAATGGTTAGTATCAAAAAGACAAGATATAACAAGTGTTGACGGAGATGTAGAAATAAGGTAACCCTCATGAACTGTTGGTGGGAATGTAAATTGGTACAGCCGCTATGGAAATGACATAGGGGTGCCTAAAAAAATTAAAACTAGAAATACTCTACGATCTAGCTCTTTCACTTCTGGGCATTGAAAACAGAACACTAGTTAGAAAAGATATATGTACCTCTCTGTTTATTGCATTATTTAAAATAGCTAAGATATGTAAGTTTCAATCACCAGATGAATGGATACAGAAGATATGAGACATATATACCATGGAATAGTCCTCAGCTACAAAAAGGATGAAATGTTGCAGTTTGCGACAACATGGACGGAGCAAGAGAGTATCATACAATGTGACATAAGTCAGACGAACACAAGGTACCATATGATTTCATTCATAGGTGGAAGTTAAGAAACACATGAATAAACAAATTTAAAAAGAGACACAGACCAAAAACTAAAACAAAACAAAATCAGGCTTTTAAATACCCAGAACCAACTGATACTTGCCAGACGAAAGTGGGGTTTGGCGATGGGCAAGATAGTTGAAGGGGATTAAGACGTACAAACTTCCAGTTAGAAAATGAATAAGTCAAGTGGAGCGTCGGGAATATAGTCAATATTCTTGTGACCACTTTGCACGATGGCACGCAGACAGTAAGTGCGCTAATGCTGAGCATTGTGTAACATGGACAATTGTCAAGTCACCATGTAGTCCACACCCAACTAATGCAACACTGTCAACTAGAATTTCAAGAGTTCAAAAGTCTGAATGATCAGCAATGATTTCTGGGACATAGCCGAGAGCAAACAGGGACCTGAAACCCATACACAGTTAGTTACCAAGAAGAATGTTCAAGATACAAGTTCAAGGGTGCTCTTTATGGCTAGAGAAAACTACAACTATCCCCAGAAATACCGCCCAGAAGAAATCTTTTTTTTTTTTCCCTGAAGGTCAACAGGCGTGATGATTATAGACATTCTGCAATCTGACCAGGCTTGTTGTAAAGCAGCAGCAGTATGAATGTTAAACAAACGATTCTTCCTTCCAGGAAGAAATGTAACTTTCCAAGCCTCCCATTGTGTCTCTTAACTGCACTGAACAATTTCCAGGAAGAATTATTCACCGTGCCCAACTTTCCAGAGGAACAATTTCATATAGAAGTCGTGTCTCTGTTTGACAACCGTAGCCACGTAAAATACTATGTTTGAAAGCAGACCACACTATTCGTTGAGCAGTACGTATTAGGGGAGACTGTTGCATGTTAATTCCAAAAGTGTACACGCCACGCTACAATTCAAAAATGGCCAAGGAGGTACACAGACCCAGAATAGTCTAATGATGTCAAAATGAAAGCACTAATAGCAATAACGTGTCACAGGGCTTGGGAAGACAGGACCTGCTCTTTTCGTAGACTTGCAGCTTATCGCGGGACAGACACAGCGCCTTTACCAAGCTCTGTCTTTTGGAAATATTATTACTCTTCATATATATATATCTGAACCAAGAAGAAATCCTGGAGTTTAGCCCTCTGCATACTTCCATTTGGGAAGGCAACTTGAAAACAAGCAATTCTGGGAGCCCCGACATAATTTTTTAAAGTAGCTAGAATGTGCCGCAAAAGATAATTATACATATTAATGTCCACTGTGGGTGTTTCCGATCCTGTTAAGAATTCTCAATAAGATCCATAATAAGAACACCATTATGCAGTTATGTAATTTTGTTTCCTGCGTGCCTCTTAGCAAGTGAACAGAAATTCTGGAGGATTTAGTCTACGGAGCTTTCACATTGTGCTTGGTGACATAAGCCCAGTGGGTGAAAACACAGAACGAAGGATCACTTGGCCTTACCCTGTTCCAAAGCTCCAGCGTTCACCCAGCCCCACGTAGCTGCTCCGAAGGGGGCCCGGGTAGCCTGTGGTGTTGGTGTTCCGGCTTGGAAGCCTTGTCTGTGTTGGTCCCAGGATCCCGGACGCATCTCCCACAGCACACGAGGCAACATTTCACCCATTTTACTGTCGTTAGGAGAACGAGGGGCAGGAAACTCTCGCTCTTCAGGCAGAGGTGACGTCCCTTCCTCTGACATTCGGGAAGAGTGGGAAGCATGACCATCTCCCTCCTCTGAAGGGAGCGGCAAGAGGAAAAAGGACAAAGAAACAGAGATTTCTTCTTTAAGAATCAGAGTAGTCAAAAGCACGGGAAGACGATCAAGAAAGCACCCTTGAAGACAGGGCTCTAATAACCTGTCTCTATCTAGGTTTGAGCGAAGCCAAGTTTCAATTACAAGTCCATCAGCTTTAAGGGCTTTTGTGGTTTATCAAGTATTGTTACACTTAGAGATATTGTTTACCTTACTACCTATGGCTTTAATTTTTTTTTTTTTTTTTATCATTACCTGTAAGTCAGCAGCAGAACAGTTCATATCCTTTCTACCTACCTGTGAAGTTGACACAGGGCATCGGGGTAAGTGCTATGACCTGCAGTAGTATTGTCGCTTGTAGGGCCTTTGTTTTCTCAAAATACCAGATTATCAATATACCTGTCAAACTGTTTCTGATAAAAGATTTTAATCGGAGTTGAGCATGAGTCAGGCCGAGCAGATGTTCATGTTCTCCTTTTTTCTCTCCTTATTTTTTGATGTACAGGAAAGAAGTTCTATTTCACCGTGGCCTTGGCCCATAAATTGGCACTAGAATTATTACAGCTACTGATTTCGGGGGGCCATGTCTGTGATCTCCCCATCACAACTATCATGGTTTTTAACATGCGATAGACACTTAATAAGTCTGTTGAATTAGGAAGTGGACATTAGGGAAGACCTGGTTAGGTCTCTTCTGTAACCTGTACACCCTTCTTATCCAAAGGGTCCCTTGGTTGATAAGTATGTCTCTGTGGTTCATGATTAGAAGTTTTTATGATGCAAAGTATACACTATGGTATCAAATATTTGCACTAGGGAGACACAAAGATTAGTGCCAAGACCCCTGCCTGCTGAGAGTCTGTAAATGCCCCCAAAGGGCCAGAGGGAGCTCCAGGGTTACATTGCGAGATGACCATATGGCAGGGTTCTTCGTTAACAAAAGAAACTTGCCCTCTAAGTCAACTTCCCTTTCACCTAAACCATCACTAATGCACAGACCTACTTCCCTTCTCCAGTTGGCTATCACCGCCCTGTAACAATTCCCTTTGTTCAAACCTGTGGAACACTGAGGTACTTTGTACCCTGTTTTCTCACTGTCCTCCGTCCCTTTCAGCCCTGAGAGGGACTGGAAAAACCCACTTATCCCAGGCACATGTGATCACTAGGGGGAGGATGTTGTCTTGTGGCCGCCATCTTGAAAAATACCACTTAAATGGGATGCCTTCAGAGTTTAATTCTTGTGTTTCAAAACCTATCAGGGAGTTAGAAAGGGGGACGTTTCAACACCAATGTGTCTATCTCACAGCTTTATCCAAAGCAGCCGTAGGGATTTCATTGTCAGATGAGGAATCATTTTCGTTTTTAGCCTGTCAACTACGATGAGCGTTTTGTGCATACAAATCCTGCCACAAAGACCTTGGGGGTGTCAACCTACCCCAGTGATCTCAGAAATTCAGGTTCCCTGCTCCCCTCCAGCCATTCCCCCACCATCCCAAGGAGAACAGAAAATCATTTAAAATACATCGAGGGCAAGCAGCAATTCACCTTTTTAAAGATTTAAGAGCTGGAGGGATTTGGCATTTGCTGTTTATGGGTGGGAATCCAAAGCAAAATCAGCTGTTAGTTCTCTTGCAAACATTCCTATGTTCAACTGCTGTGTTACCGTCCCACCTGTTTTCACCAAGTTTTCTACCTTTCTCCTGTCTTGAGCTGATCAAATCAAGGAGGGGGCATCCATCAGGTTCCCTTTCCAACTTCGAGGCAGCTAAAGCCGTTCAGACAGCTGAGACCTCCCTTGCCTGGCCCTTCTGTTCCCTGGTGGGGAAGGGCCTACGCCAACCCCAGTCGGCGCTGGCCGGTAACTTCCTACCCCTTTCCCCTTAAAAGCAAGGTCCTCAACCCTTGGCCACTTACGCAGCATCCTTACCTCTGCAACAGATGTAAGGATCCGATGGAGGAAAAGCCTTCCCAAAGGCGACTCGCACCCCTGTAGAGAAGAGAACTCTGTTTCTGTAAGAAGGAAGAGCCAAGAACTTAACCGGAACCCCTTTCAGCTTCACTGTGGACACCAGTGTTGTGTCTTGGACCCACTGCGGGTGCTCAACACCTCCTATTTCAATCCTGTTTCCACTACTTTTGGAATGAATGCTCTCCGTACGGAGTCCGATGACTATCCGGAGGAAATGCCTCATAAACCAAAGTTGCTGCTAAAAGCAGCTCCAAGAAGCGAGTCGTTTTTCTTCACGTGGGTTCTAGGCATACAGTTTCACTCAGGAAGACACCTTTACAGCAGCATGCACGGGAGTCTCCGTCAGCTACCACACCTGAGGCTGTCTGGGCTGGAAGTGAAAAAATACACGTACATCCCTGCGATCATAGCTGCACGGTAACGCTAAGACTCTTCCTAGTGGAAAACTAGGGCCCGAAAAGACTTGGGTAATAATTCTACTTTTCTCATGTAGGGAAGAGAAAACTCAAGTCCTGTGAGGTTTAACAAGTCTCCTTGACCTGACTTAGCTCGTCCAAAGTCAAGAACTCAGAACCATTCCTCAAGTCCGGTTCACTGCTCTGTTTTCCCCACCACTTCGCCTTTCTTACAAACTCATCTTCCCCTACCCAGCTCCGCCAGAAACCTCCTTTATCCATCACTCAGAAGAATTCAATGGATCAACGTCTTTTTTTAATTAGTTTCAGAGCTAGAATTTAGTGATTGGTCAGTTGCATACAACACCCAGTGCTCATCACATCAAGAGCCCTCCTTAGTGCCCATCAGCCAGTTACCCCAGCCCCCCAGCCCCCTCCCCTCCGGCAACCCTCAGTTTGTTTCCTAGAGCTAAGGGTCTCTCCTGCTTTGCCTCATGGATCAACTTCTTCGAGTACGTCATTAATCATAAGCCTAAGTGAAACCTCTGCGTCATCAGACCCTGCACTGTGAGCAAGGAAGAGGCTCACCTTGGCTTTGCCTGGGCCTCTATCAGGTTCCAGGCATTGCCGAAGATGCTGATCACGGAGGCAAGTGCTTGAATGTTACGAGGAGGTACTCGCACCTTCCATCAGCTACACGAGGTCTTGGCAGTGCTACTGAAACACTTAAATCCTTTAGGTTTGTCTCATCCATTTGAAATGCAGCGTCTTTAACCAACGAGATCACGACAACCCAGACTGTCGGTTCGTGAAAGCGTGCTAACACGCATACAGTTTGCTAGGTCACCCCGGGCGGGCAGAAGAACAGGGCTGCTTGGACATTCAGCAGTGGATACCTGCCCTTCCTGTCGTTTTGCAGCCAAAAATGCCAAACAAGCTTGCAAGAGACAAGACTCACCTTGGCCTTCTGGCATTTTGCCTTTCTGCAGGGAAACACAGAACATGGGGAAAGCAATGGCAACACAGTGGGTGGGGGAAGCAGCACCTTTTCTTTTTTTTCTTTCCCCCTAGTGTTACTAGACAAGTCACAAGCACCTCTTGATTTCTTAAACTGCTTGAGTGAAAAGGTTCCTGGGGGAGTAGAGGTTAGCCCAGAAAGAGTTGAGTACCTCCCTAATATTCCATTTTAAATGTGGTTCCCAGACAGAAACAGAAAATATTATTTTTTTCTTCTTGAGAAACAGTTACTCAACAGAGCTAGAACTTACCGTGATCATTCAGTTGATGAATGTGACCCCCCCCCCCAGCCACATTGCAAAGGATTCTGCTCTGGAATTTATCAACCGTTGTGTTCGTTTGTTTTCTTAACAGGTGAAAAACGCAGCTGCCAATGTACTCAGGGAAACATGGCTAATTTACAAAAATACAAAGCTAGTAAAAAAGATAGATCACGCAAAAGTAAGAAAACATCAACGAAAATTCTTGCAAGCTATTCACCAGTAAGTACCATTTCTCATTCACTGCCTTCCTGCTTGGGTAGCTCTGGGTCCCAATGCTCACACTCAAGGGAAAAAAACAAAACAGAAAACAAAACGCTGTCATGTCCGCGCCCGGAAGACGTTATTTGGCATTTTAGTAATTCCACAAATGAAATCCTGAGAAGACGGTCAGTTCTTTTTAGGACTAAAAAAAATCATTCCTTATGGGGAGAATCGTCATTTACTGTATTAATGTAAATGTCTTCTCGGGTTCTGTCTTTAGAAACAATATTTTCAGTGGCAGTTGTATTTCTTCGTATAGTTTAATTATTCATCTAGTTTGCTCTAGGACGTTTAGTTTGTATCTACTGCAAAATCTTGACATTTACTATTTTATAACCTATATGGATTTTTTTTTTTTTTTACCACACTGCCAACATGTTTCTATGACAGTAGTATAGACGCTTGATTTAATACTTGCATTTTTAAATTAGTCTTTATTCAGGACTCGGGATTTTCTATATGCTACGTGGTCATTATAGGTTTTATAGTGCCTATAGACCGTATACTCTCCCACCATTATTCTGACTTTATCCAGACCGTCTTTATTCACTTTGTGCAAGTTCTTCACGCCATTTCGTCGTAACGCTATATATAACCATCATAGACTTTTAAAGGACAAATGCTTCTGTAGTGAGTTTCAATAATGACTTGAAAGCACCAGTTCTTTCTCCCCCAGGCTGGCAACATCCTTACCGTAAGTACATTCTCGTGGGCGTCCATCTCGAGGCTGTGTAGCCTTGCTCTTGAGCCCAGGCCATTTCTGTGTGGGGAAGAGCAGATCCGTCACCTGGGTGGGTCAGAAAAGTAGCTTTCCTCACGCAGCCTACCGGGGGGAGTCATGGAAAGGTGGGTCGACACACTAGGTATCCTGATGAGACGGCAAGAGGTGTCGTTCTCGGCGCTGCCTAGCGTGGTAGACCAGAAAGCTCTGAAGCTGGAGTTTCTATGGTACGTCCTCAGGAAGTACCTAGGTAATCGATTACACTGAGAGTCTCTGGGACATCACTCAGCATTCAAGCGCTACCCTTTCACCTCTCCCTCCAACTAGCTATCGCTGAAAACGTGGACAAGGTGTAGAAATTGCTACCTTAATGAGAATAAACGTAAACTAGAGGGAGCCTCTGCACGTACAGTACAGTAGCTGGCCCCTGTGGCTACTCAGAGCGCTTTGCTGCCACCAGCACCAAAGTGACATCGTCTCCCCTTTATCTCGGGGACGTCGCTCTGCGCCCCCAACTATGCTTTTCATCCCGTTGTAAGGAACGGCTAGAACGTTAAGATATTACTCTGTCCAAGTCTGGGAAATCGTCAGAGGGAAACACAGAGGGACACCGGATCAGATCTGGCTCCCAAGCGGAAACTGCCTGCTGGAGATCACAGCTGCCTCTACAACCAAATCCCACCCCTGGGAGCCTCCACATCTTGTGTCCTTAAAGTTTAGATCTAAGAGAGCGAGTCCCCTGAGAGACACTGAGCCCTCACCTCTGAGGAAAAGGCCACCTCCTCAAGGGTCCCCGGGCACCCCTCTCCTGGTAGAGTGGGCATCCCTACACCCCCACAGGTGTACCACAATGTCCATCCAAGAGGTACACACCCTATACTGTGGAGAAATCATTCTTTGTTCTTTTAATGTTTCAGCACGAACCTACGTTGTGCAAGTATATTAAAAAGAAAACTTACCTTTGTGGGTGTGGGCGGGTGTGGTCAGTCTATGGGTCCAGCAACCACACATGCCATTTCCTCCAGGACCATATTTATAACCCTTTCTGTGTGATGTACCTATTAAATAGAAAAGGAAATGTGATTGCCCTTGGGTGCCATTGATGTTTTTATACAACAAAACTATTGCAAAAACTGCTTTGATAGTTTCTGTAACAATTTTGTAGCCACGTGTGAATGGTGGGTATTTATATTTTTATCTGCCTTGTCCCAAAATGCACTCATGCTCCAGTTGTGGGGAGGGGGGCAGCTTAGGGGTGTTCACTGTAAATTTTTTCAACTCTTCAGCACATTTGAAAATTTTTATAGTACGTCAGAAAAAAATATTGGGGGAAGCGAGGTTGAAAAACTGTCCCCAAGCAATGGTTAGATTGCTAGAAGGTGCTAGATTGTTCCTGAGGGTTTCACATGGGTCTTCCAGAATCCTGCTCTGGGATAGAGTAAGAGAGGAAGCCATTCATGATTCTTCTGCTTCTTGCAGACAGACATTTCTCATTCTGTTTCTCGAGTAGCAGCCATGTACTTCTAACATAGATAAGCTTTGAGCGACGGGAATGTTCTGAATTGTTTTATAATTTAGTCTTGGGGTTATTCGATTTCCTTTGAGGTGGGAGGGTGTTTATACTATGTAAAAAAAAAAAAAAAAGTACAACTGAGCATTTAAATGGGCTGGGTTTTGGCTAGATTATTCTAATGGTGCCTAATCTCTCATTTTAAGTGAGTGAGTGAAGTCATGCAGGAAAGCACACAGGGCTCGATTCTTCAGGGCAAGGCTCCCATTGCCCACTATCCAGACAACAGATTTACAAATTCATTGGCTAGAGCTCTGCTGGCCTCTCCCATCCTCTGATTTGTCCTGAGAGCTTTTCCGGAGCTTGATCTGGACTCCCCTCTTCCCAGCGTCTCTCCCTGACACATGGCCTCCCTAGTCTCCGGTAGATGCCTGCTTCTCCAGGCTCCGTCCTCTTTTCAGTAACAGATCTGTCTTTTGGGATCATCACTTAGTGCCAGGAAGCACTCTGTTCCTGTAGACTTTGAGCACTTTTTCTGGTATCAGCATTAACTCTTTTAAAGTGTATCATTCTTCTATCTATCTCAACTACAGACCCGGCAATCAACATGAACTTGTCTCGGAGCCGAGAAATTCAGTACACAGAATTTCTCTGACACTGAGTTTTTGGGCTACCCACCTTTTAGGCTTCTGCACAGCCCCAACTCGGAAGAGATGTGCCCCCTCCAAAAAACACCAGCAACATTACAATCCCGTTGTTGAGACGCTTGTCCCTATGACACTCCTACGAGGCCAAAAGGGGTCTTGTAGTTCACTTGGACATCGTGTATCAAAGAAAGAGGCCACAATGACCTGGTAGAGGTTCTTTCTTCGGAACCTTCGTTCTGGGGAAAGCGCTGTGTTTCGGGTGGGGCAGTCTCTCAGCAGGAAAGGGTGCTAATATAATTGCACAGTGTTGTTCTGTGATCACTGTGCCCAAATCCTGCAGAACCGTACCAGGATCTTCCCGCCAATGAATCGAGCCCCCTGTGCACAACTGAACACCACGCTGTGTTATTGTTTTGTTCCAGAATATTTTACAGTTTCTTTTCTTTTGTTTTGTCTTTTTATTTCAACAAAATGAAAATAGAGCTCGGAAGTAAGTTGTGTGAGCCGCTCCCCTCAACATTTGCAGAATTTTCTACCGGCTGCATGCACCCAAGCGGATCCTTTATTTGTGAATTTCAGTAGTCTGATTGCTGCTATGGAAATGTGATCCAAAATCATGATCTTTTCCTGTGATAAGTGAAGTTCACAAGGAAGAAGTCAACATATGTTCCTTATTCTTCTTTTCAGGGGTCGGGGGGGGAGGGGTGAAGTAAAACACACGCCTGCATGTTACCTTTTATTCTGGTAGCTGCAGCTTTAAGTAGGCTTTTTTCCTGCCGGTTCTATGGTTCAGGCAGTCTCAGGAGCAGCAAGGCAAGATGATTGAAGTTCGAGGAGCTTAGGGGAGTCCAGTCGAATGGGGCTGCTCTATGGCAGCTTTCCGGATTCGTGGAAAAGAAAATGGGCAAAATTCTACTGTCAGAAACATACTATAGGAATTCCAGAGAAGCAAAGTAGGCTTCACTGTTTGGAAGACAGAGTACCCACCTCAGCGAAGGGACCAGCCCTCCGGCCCTTCCGTGGACCGGCCAAGCTCAGGACTCTGCCCGCACGCACCAGTTGCTGGAGGGCTTCTGAGCTGGTTCCCCAAACTCGGCTCATGCACGTGCCGGCTCTCCTTATTTCTTAAATCTGAAAACAAAGCTTGCTGTAAGTCCCTATCACAAAATGGCTAACAGACAAAAAACAAAAACAAAACCAAAAAACCATTCCCAGCAAAGAGAGGTAAAGGCAGCATCAGCCGACCATCGAAACAGTGGCGTTGAATTCTAGCCACGGACTGTTGCTTGCACAAAGCTCTCAGCTGAAATCCTGCTCTTTCTTCAAAAAGGAAAGACTAGCAGGTGTTGGGAGATAAAAACAGGATAGGACCAGCCTGAGACATTTTTCCTGTAATCATCAAGAACTGGAAGAGAATTAAAGAGAACTGTCTCTCCATCTGGTTTGGTATTTAAGGTCTTCTGGGTTGCGTGTCGCTTAGCCCCCTAGAATACCTCTGCTGGTATAAATCCAGCATCTCAGAGCCACTGTCCCAACCTGAGCCAGTTCGTTTCCTCCATTAAGAAACTGAAGGTCAAATTAGGGCCAGGGAGAATGGAGTCCATGTCTGGCCCCTTTGTTCTCTCTAGTACATTTCTGTAGAATGACCCCACACGTGTTTCAAGGTGGTTGGTTTTTTTGTTCTTTGGGGTTTTGGGTTTGTTTTTGCAGGGGAGGGACGGGACTTGTTTTTAAAAGGCAGACATCAGGAACTATAATCCTTGTAACTACTTAGAGAAACCTAGCTCAAAGACGTGTTAGATTTAAATACATATTTGTAAATTTCTTTTACACTTAAACATATTCCGTCTCTAGAATAGCATAGAAAGGACCAATTAACTGAGCTCCAAGCCTTCCAATAGAGAAACACAGTCTCGCAATGACGAGTTACAACCTTAAGCTGTTTCAGATGGTTAAATATCGTGTTATAGGCAGGTGTCAGTTAAACCCATACTGGCAGAAGGAACTCTATCTTGACTGTCAGGCAGATTTGGGGACATATTGGATATCGTAGTTTCAAAACAAAATCACTGCACATCACGAACATTTGGTGCAAAAATCTCCCTGGCAGTAAAATCTTGCCCTGTGAATTTTTTATCCCTCTTTTGTAATTACCTTTCATTGAAATTGGGAAATTAGCAAAATGACTCTCTCCAACGTCAACACTATACTTTGCAAACAACATGTCATCAAGGCAATAAGGTTAGCATGGACTTTTTTTTTTTTTTTTAACTAAGTAACTGAGAGAGACTCGCTCCTCTCCTGGAGCATGGCTTTGAATCGTTGGCTTAAAGAACAAGAAACCACTTTTCTCTTGTTGGAAAATCTTAATTTCTTGGTATGGAGTAAGCAACGAATATTTTTTGAGCTATTATAGTAAATAAGGAATAGTAAGAGTTGTCATTCAGAAAGATTTAAAAAAAAAACCACTGGTCTTTTGACTGTCAATCAGATATACGCAATGATATTTCAAAGTATCTAAAAGTAACTTTACGAGTAGCGGTCCCATCTGTCAGACATTTTAATTGTCCGCTGACTTTTATCTACAATAAAAAATTAAGGGAAATTCTCCCAAGGAAATGGTCTGGCTTCCCTTCAAATTCAAGGCAGCGAAGATAAAAGTCAAGCGAAACACAATGAAGAATAAGGGAATTATATGATATACGTTATCTTGCTGCTGGTTGAATAAAAGCTTTGTTTTTGCTAATAAGAATCTCACTTATCACTGTGTTTCATCAGGTTCAAATACCTAACCCAATCCATCTCCAACTGAACAGGGCTACGCCCCGTATCCACTCATGTAGGCATAGGAAGGTGCCCACTGCTCCAACATCGATGAAATTCCGTCGCTTTGCCTATTTCTTCCTATGTCTATTTGAAACGATACTGGGATTTTAAGGAATGTTTTGGCTTTTCTCATATGGTTAAATCCTTATGAGCCTTTCTCCGTTCAACTTTTAACTCCCTGGTAAATAGCTGTCCTAAGGACACCCTCATCTCTCTCTCTCTCTCTCTTTCTTTTTTGCGGTGTTGGGGAAGCATGCTTCTCATTGTACCAGATACATAACCAGTTTGGACTTGACCCCAACTATTCAAGGCATTATCCATGCAGTTCTTTGCTCTTGTCGATTTTATGCATGCTCTTTGGAAGGCCTATGAGAGCAGGAGGAAGGAAGGAGCCCTTCTGACTGCAGATTCTGTCTTTTAGATTAAGAAGTGTAAAGATGGAGCAGAGGAAACTGAATGACCAAGCCAATACCTTGGTGGACCTGGCAAAGGTAAGCTTGGGGTCTCAGCCCTCGTGGTGAGGTGCGTTGGAATGAAGCTCTACACAGTAACTGATTGTGCTTTGGGAGGACACCCCAAACGTGTTTAACGCATCCTAAACTTGATGACCCAACGTAACAGAATTTTCCTAAAACTCCTCCTTCATGT
>NW_024426663.1:75425260-75450414 GCF_017311325.1 Ursus maritimus | reverse complement strand
CTTTCCCTACGTAAATTATTCAACCCCCCTTCTAAAAGCCTTCCTACTTACAGGGACTTGGAAATACAGTAAGAAATGTAAGTGGAATATGAGACAATACCGTTGGGTTTCATATTTGGCATTCGGTCTCATCCCTTTGAGAGCAGAACTACGTCCTGGGTTTGACCATGGCATTCAGGGCTACATAGGACTCGCCAATAAAATTTTTTTTTTCATTTAAGAAGACTGTGATGTTAAATTAAAAAAAAAATGCAAGAAACTACATCATAACATGAAAATCATCTTTCCAAAAAAAAGGGGGGGGAACTAGTTTTTAGGATTCTTTTTTTCATTATTTAAAAAATCATAGTACTTTTTAAAAAGTACATTAATGGTCCCTTGTTTCTTCTTTCACACTCAGGATTAATCTGGTTGATTTTTGGTTGGTCCTCTCAAGTCAACTCTACTTTAAAAATACGAATACTTGCCAACAATGACAACCTTCCATTTTCCTGAGCTAATCCCAGAGGAGGCATTATGTGGAAGTTCTCGACCCTGTAACATGAGAGGGCAACTCTCTCTAGGGGGCGCCTGCGTGGCCCAGACAGTTAAGCATGGGACTCTTGACTCGGGCTCAGGTCATAATCTCAGGGTCGTGAGATCAAGCCCCGCATTGGACTCTGCGCTCAGCAGGGCATCTGCTGGGGATTCTCTCTCTCCCTCTTCCCCTCCCCACGCATGCTCGCTCGCTCTCAAAATAGATAAATAAATCTTAAAAGAAATAATGAAAAAATAAAGGTACAACTCTCCGCTGGACCTGTACGTCCTGTTGTTTGTGATTTCTAAAGCCTCCAGTATCACCAGGGAAATTACACCTCTGTGTCCCAGCCTCATGAAATAACACAACTAAATTATATTTGTGTTAATGTATCTTGGTAACACATACTATATAAAGTCGAATATCTGACGCCTTATAAATAGAAGATAAGCGAAGTAGTCAATGACTTACCCCCGGGAGAGCATGTACCATGCAGGTAAGGTGGGCGGCACACCTGAGGGGCAGAGGCGTTCTTGATTAACATTTGCACACATGGCTCTCAGGTGGACACATCTGGAACAGAGATGGAGCAGACTCTTACATCCCTCCAAGGCCAAATGATAAGACATTGGGTAAATAAAGCAGACCACTGGGAAATAATATAACATTGTGCTATATATCAATATAATACTATAAATCTGTACTAAGTAATGTCACTTCAGGAGTCTATAAGGCAGTCGCTCATAGACGGATCTATGCTATTTCTTTCAAATTATTTCTCGAGTACCGTGATTATTATGGCTGCACAGCTATCGTGCCCTAAGGGTTCAGGATGTTCTGAGTGAGTGGATGTCGCTCACATAGTCTCAAGACTACGTAGTAAAAAATAAAGGGAATGCACTCTGTCTCCGTGACCAAACTCAAGCTAGGGGCCCGTGTCCTGAATAGCAACTCTCTTAGTCGCCTCATTTATCATTACGAGTTTATTAAGCAGGTGAGAGCACATTTTGAGAGGAAACGAGATGGCGGGATGGACAGCTTCAACACAGGGTTTGAAACTTGAGCAGCAATGGACGGAGATTCACGTGCCTGTCCTCCCCTCCTTCCTGGTCTCTCAGTTCCCTCCAGAAACGTAACTGGGAGTCCCAAGTTATGAAAAGCCTCTCGTCAAGACAATCAATTTCAAGATCCGCTGGACACCAAAAACAGTTTCCTCTTTCAAACCACTCAGCTCTGATAAACCTGTAGCCAAAAGGGTAGACTAGACTGGTAACTTAATCTCCCCCAATTTTTTACCTATCAACATGCTATTTGACCCAGTGGAGAGCCTGGAATTTGAAACCTGGGACTACAAAATATCTTTCAGAATATTTTCTGGCTTTAAGTAAGTTACTAAGTAACTTGACCAAATTAGTTTGTCCTAAACTCCCTTCACGGTCCACCTTCAAATTTTTTGCTACATCTCAGTACCCTCTGTATACTATTATGTAGAATTCTTTAAATCAGCTTCATTTTAAAAATTGCCCTTACCCTAATAAATATTACATGTTGCACAACAAATGTGCTATGCTAACTTTTGTAACTGCTATTAAGAGATCTACATAAATATTAAATCACAACTTTGTCCCTACACCACCAAAAATCATGGGGCATACCACCAGCAGGCCTGTATGACATTTTCTGCAACTAGATCAGATTAAGGCCCAAGATCTTACATATTTTTAGGAGTGGGAGGGGCGGGGGGAGAGAGAGAATCTTAAGCAGGCTCCACATCCAGTGCAGAGCCCGAGGCGGGGCTCGATCTCACAACCCTGAGATCACAAACTGAGCCAAAATCAAGAGTCGGAGGCTCAACCGACTGAGCCACCCAGGGGCCCCAAATACCTTAATCCTGGCATTGAACAGACATACCGACTCTGCTCTGCAAAGTCAAGTGTTCCATTACCTGACGCCCCTATTTCTTTGTATGCCGCCAAAAGGAATGCAGCCCTCAGACTCGGAAAGTTGACAGTTTGCTTCCCGGGCAAGTGTCCTGAAACCTGAGTTCGTGGTTTCTCTATCTGTCTCCCGTCCTGTTTTGCAGACCCAGAACATCATGTATGACATGATTTCCGACCTAAACGAGCGGAGCGAAGACTTTGAGAAGAGGATCGTTACTGTGGAGACAAAACTAGAGACTCTGATTGGCAGCATCCACGCCCTCCCTGGGCTCATCAGCCAGACCATCAGGCAACAGCAGCGAGATTTCATTGAGGCTCAGATGGAGAACTACGACAAGCACGTCACCTACAACGCCGAGCGGTCCCGGTCCTCGTCCAGGAGACGGCGGTCCTCCTCCACAGCGCCACCAACTTCATCAGAGAGTAGCTAGAAGAGAATCAGTTAACCACAAACTAAGACTTTTTGCCATCATATGGTCAATATTTTAGCTTTTATTGTAAAGCCCCTATGGTTCTAATCAGCGTTATCCGGGTTCTGATGTCAGAATCCTGGGAACCTGACACTAAGTTTTAGGCCAAAATGAGTGGAAACTCTTTTTCTTTTCCTTTCAGATGCACAAGGAATGCACCTATTATTGCTATATAGATTGTTCCTCCTGTAATTTCACTAACTTTTTATTCATGCACTTCAGACAAACTTTACTACTACATTATATGATATATAATAAAAAAAAGTTAATTTCTGCACATACTTGTTTGGTCACTTGACATTTCTAAAGGTTCACTTCTCACATTGTTTTCAAGCTAAGATGACTGGTTATCATGTCATACATGTTGATGACTTTCATCACCCGAGTCTGGCCGGTTGGAAGAAGACTTTCGATCACTCTGTACTCCATTCACTAAGATGTTCCCCCAATATGAAATGTTACAGACACGTTCCTTTGATGCAAATGCTTACTGTTCTTTTTGAGTTTACGGTGCCTAGTTTCTCATTGCCTTTGTTTCCAAATTATGTGGAAGGTGGAGCTGTTACATCAAAGCATACATGTAGACCAGGGGCGCAGAGATGCTTTCCAGAATTATTTCATTCCCAGTTTACCAGGAAATGTATGTAAAGAAAATATCAGGCGACACCACTGTCTGTGAACTGATATTGAAGACTTTTTTGGTCTAAACTAGTTATTTCATCTTTTCTCTTGTATTCATTGATTATGGGAGGCCCATGATGTGCTCAGTTTGGATTCCATTCGTAGTCACATATGCATCTGTCTGCATCATCCCTAACAGCATAACGGACATAAATGAGCCTAACTCATCATGTCCCTCATCACCTGGCAAAATGTCCCCTCTTGGTCTGTACTTATGTATTTGGTACGAGGAAGTAGATGATACCTAGTCAATTTCATGAGTTCTATCACACTTGTTTCATGGGCGGTAAGGTCAGTTGCAGTAAAAGGGAACAGGGTAGTTGAATGTGGCCGGAACATCTCTTTCCAAATTTCCTCCAAGAATTGACTGGGTTTAGAAGAACCGTCTTAGTGTGGAATTCCCTCACCTCCTGATGGTCTCCAGAGCCTACAGGAAGAGCTGATCTGCAGCAGCGGGGATAACACATCACAAAAGTAAGGTACGATATGGACAGTTCTTCAACCAACCTGCTTGGATTGACCGAAACCTAAAATTTACTCCTTCATTTTTAGAGAAATCTGATTTTTCCCTCTTCCCCTTTACACCAAACCCTCTGGTGTCTACCTTCCCAAGTAATTTTCTCCTCCAACAACTAGAGTGATTGATCTCATCACTTTGCATAATTCAATGAATAACATCACTTTCGTAACTATTCTCCATAACTGATGCAAAAATCAGACACGTCCATTCAAGATCAAGGACATAAAAGGATGATTTCTTTAGATTGCATGAGAATTGCTTACGATTTATTACCCGTCCAGAGTGGCTGAAAAGAAAACCCATTCACACATCTTATATGTGTCTGTGTAGGATGAGGATGAGGCCTAGAAGGTCTTTTAATAACAAGTAAAAGAAGACCTTTAAGAGCACCATTTCGGGAACATATTGCTGAGTTAAATGAACTTCAAAATCATACCTTCATGGGCATGTCTATTCCATGGATGAAATTAAAATTTTCTTTTATGGATTCTGGGCTATATACAAGAAGAGATCCGGTATTTGGTATAAACACTAGACATAAGAAGGAGAGAAATTCTGAAAAGATGACCGATTTGTTCCGGCAACTGATGCCGTTAATTCTTATATATTCTACCTCTGTGGTGACTAAGCAGAATAGCTGATAATCAAGTTTAGTGGTCATCGTATAGGTCGATTAGCACCACCATCCCGGAATATACTACAAGACTGGGGAAAGAATAATATACAGTTGAAGAACAGAGAAGAGAAATTAGATTTTAGATCTCATTACCTTATTTTACCCTCCTCTTCCTCGTTCAGTGCAGCTCCTGTAGGTTGGCATTTGTCAGTCCCCCAAATTTGATTGGTCTTTTCCTGCTTCTTTACGCAAAGTAGATGAAGACGGGTAATGATTGGACAAAAGCGTATGATCCTTTGTTTCTGTATTTTAAAAAATACCAAATAACCACAACTTGAAAGAGGAAGAGAAGACCCATCGATCGGGTCGACGTTGTGGTCAACGAGTTTCTGAATGAACCCTACTTCCTACAACATGACCGTGGTCTCCCCACAAGCCTTTCAGCAGGAGGCAGAATCCCCTGGGGGGCTCCTTAGATGACTACTCTTATCCTCCTTTTTGTGAGGATCTATGCCTTGCTCTAATTTGCGCTTTGTCAAAATTGCTAACGATAATTGGGTGTGTTGTTATACCTGTCAGCCTATCACACCCGGGCCTCCCTGTTTCGTTGCAGCCAGGATGGGAACATAGGGCTACCACAATCGTTTTGAATTACGACAGCCCCTCCTTCCTCAATAACTTTCTTCACTTCTCCTACTTACACACAGCGTCACAAGTTGGTCACAACAAAGAGGATCCCATACTCATCAAGAAAAGAGGATGAGCCAAGTTTAACAGGTAATAGATCTAGGAAATTGTATATGCTGTCTCCCCAGTTGCTCCTCCCTCGGTAAATGTTTTCCAAGAAACTCTTCACACCAAAGCATCTTCAGTAATCCAATAATGATATCCCAAAAGAGGGTATTATGTTCCAAAAGAGAGGATGGGAATTGGGAGCGGGGGACCTGTGGGTTAGGTTTCATACAAATCTCAAAGGGTGGATTAGAATTCCACAGCCCTACTCTTCTGCAATGTGGCCCGGTCTTGAGAGGTGGAATAATGAAGTGGAAAGAACATGAGGTTCAAAGAATGGGGTTCAGAACTGAGTCCTGACACTTCGTAGCTCTACACACTTCAACAGCCTTAATCCTACGGAGCCTCTTTCTTCTCGGCCACAAAACAAGTGTCCAAGGAGATAGCAGAGGGCCTTCATGAAGCCTAGCATCTATTTTTCCAAATGATGGTAGACATTTTTTATTACCATTTCCGGTGTAAGGTGACAGGTGCCAAACCCCCCAATATCTGCCCGTCTTACCACTTCTAACACCTGGCAGTAGAGTTTATAAATTCTCCCCTTTGCATAATTAATTCTTAAAGGAAATTCCTAGACTCCTCATTTGTTGATTTATTTCGTGATTCTATCACTGTTTTCTTGTGTAATGGGATCTAGAATGTCAAAAGGTACGTATGCTTTGTCTTTGTGATTCTGACCTACCCTTTCCTCCTCTTGCCATCCCACAAAATCTGTTGGTACACTGATCCAGAAGTGTGGAGGGTGCTTGCATCCCATGCTGACAACCTGGGATCCGTGATTAGGGCTGAGCCAATATGGCGACCCAAGAGCTGGACCAAAGGGCTCAATTCCTTTTCCAAATCCACGTCTGTCATTGGTGAGCTTCCACGTACTTGTCTCCCTCCGTAACAGACACGGATACAGTTTGTGTGTTCTAACAGAACTGTCAAGCCAATCCGCTAAGAAAATACTATCACACTGGCTGTTTGACAAATGAATCCTAGCAGATGTTGTGAGGCTGGGAGACAGGGCGACGAGGCATAGGATACCAGCAACTTCTCCATCTCATTGATGCTTTGGCCAGAGCCCCTGAGGGCCATGCTCCTTTTCAATTTCTTAGGTCAGGGAAGAAAAAAAAAAAAAAAAAGGCCATCGATGCCACTTTCTAGTACTTCTATGAAATATGTCTCAAGCCAGTGAACCCAGAAATAGAAAATATAGATTATAACTTTGCAGATATTTCCCATTTCGAATTTTTAGAAATAATTTGAATTCTCCACCCCGCCCCCCAACATGGCCTTCTCTCTACTTACGGGTTTTCTTCTTTTTCTTCTGCCCCAGTGTTCCTGGTCCCCACATGGCGGGGCTGGGGTGGGCTTTACAAAAGTAATTAGGAATTCCTGGGGCTGCTTAATCCTGGTGGTGGTAGGCATTCTGGATTGGCGCTAGCTCAACTCTAGGTCCAGCTGTGAGTGTGAGGAAGACCGTAGCCAGCAGACTGTGACGGGCAGATCCTGTGTCTCTCCAGGCTTCCTACTTTAATAACTTGACTCCTGATCTGGAGAGTTCAAGCCCCATGGTGGGTGGAGAGATGCTAGAACAGTTAAAAAAAAAATCTTTAAAAAAAGAATGGAAATATTTAAATTCGTTTAAGTTAAATTAGTTAAGCTTGAAGGAAAAATGCACATGCCCTGTGGAATATTTTGTGGGTACGAGTGACAAGGGACTCAAACAGGTGACAGAACAAACTCCGTGTGGCCACGACACTCCAGGGAACACCACCTGTTAGCTCCACGGAAGCTGGGCCGGGTAACGACGGCCAGCACCTGACACGCTGGAGAGACCGCGGCCACCAGCCCTGCTCAGATGGTAGATGAGGGATGATTTGAGACGCTAAAATAAAGATATCTCTATCTTCACTGTACAGGAAGAATCAAAAATTGCTTTAGTAAGAAGACATTTGGTATAATGTACAACAAAAATCTAACACCTTCTGGTCATAACATTCTAAATCTACATTATTCTAAAAGACCAGAATTTTCGCTGTGCCACCTACCATCCCTTCAGGGGGGCTAGAATAGATGCAGGCCTGTCTCTCCGATTTTTACACATGTGATGGGATTATGCATAATTCCGAATCCCAGATGAACCCACTGTCGATCTCATCTATTCCCACTTTTGTTTTACGGCTGCTAAATGGCATTGTCAGGTCGGACATTCTTATTTTTGTGGGCTTTGGGAAAATAAAGCCCAAATTAAGCATTGTGTTGGGTAAAGTCACAGTGCCTCGGAGAGGAAACGAACAGTGAAAAGATAAAAGGTGTTGAAAGAGCCAATACTTTAAGTTTTGAGTTTGTGAGGGGAAAGAATGCAACATGACTGCAAAAGGGCACTTTCCGCCGATTTCTTTAAAAAAACTTAATTTTGTACTATGTCTATGTGTTTTAAAACATATTCAGGGAACTTGGGGATTATACTTCACTTGAGAGACAGCACTGGTGACAGAGGGGTCATCGCTCTTCAGACAGAACGCAGGGGGGAACAAAGAGGGACAAGCGTTTTCTAGTGTTGCAGAAACAGCTCCAGTATGGAATCCTTTGTATTTTCATGAGATTCTTGCTCCCTCCCCCTTCTAGAAATAGTCACATTAAGAGGACATTTCTTCTGCACCCATAATAAAGCAGATCTGAAAACTTAGGAAAAAGTCAAATATTGCTTTTTAAAAAGCAGTCCTTTTATTAATTAAAAAAACCTCAAAGATGACATTTTTAGAGGAAAAACCCTTTACATAGGTAGTTGATGAAAACCTGTGTATAAAAAGGAGAGGAACCAAGGAAGCAATGTGTGTTTTCATTCTTGACTTCAATCATTAAAAAGCCAGAAATTAAAATGGTGGCAGAGAAACACGCAAAAACCCCCAGCAAGAAAGCATAAAAAATGAGAAAGCATTAAGCAAGGAATCCAAAGTGTGATGAAACCTAACAGCCTGGCAGTAAGTAACCAGGGATGAATTTACACTCTTACAGAACAGAAAATTTAAGACGGAGTTAAAAACAATATGCGTCTATGTGCTTTTTACAAAACGCATATAAGAGAAAATGATGGGGGAAGTTAAAGCCCAAATTTTAGACTAGTGCCAACAAACAAATAAAAACATTGGTGGCAACATTCGTGTCAGGCTAATGGAATTCAAGGGAAACCATATGACATCACAAAGGCATGGCCCCTGTGTGAGACTGATAAAAGTTCATCCCACACTGCAGAGAAGGTGGTCAGGAACTGCATGCACTAAACAGCCAAGCACATAAAGCAAAACTATCAGAAACAAAAGAAAACCACTGTGGGAGAGTTTAAGACATCTTTTTAGCCTGGAGAGTTCAAAAAAACACAAAAATTAACAGTCATTTGTGGTTTTGGCAAACTGGTGCAGCCACTGTGGAAAACAGTCTGGAGATTCCTCAAAAAGATAAAGAGAGCTACCCTCTGACCCAGCAATTGCACGCTCGGTGTTTACCCAAAAATACTAATTTGAAGGGATATGTGCACCCTGATATTTGTAGCGGCATTATCACCAACAATCAAATTATGGAAAGAGCCCAGACGTTCATTGACAGATGAATGGAAAAAGAAGACACACACACACACACACACACACACACACACACACACACACAGGAATATTAGCCATCAAAAAGAAAGAAATCGTGCCATTTGCAACGATGTTGACGGAGCTAGAGAATATTACGCTAACAAAATAGAGAAAGACAAATACCATGATTCCACTCGTATGTGGAATTTAAGAAGCAAAATAAATGAACATAGGGAGAAAAAAGGAGAGAGAGAGGGGCAAATCAAGAAACAGAAGGGGGAATGAACCATGAGAGACTATGGACTCTGGGAAACAAACTGAGGGCTTCAGAGGGGCGGGGGTGGGGGAATGGGATAGACCGGTGATGGGTAGTAAGGAGGGCACGTATTGCATGGTGCACTGGGTGTTATACGCAACTAATGAGTCATCGAGCCTTACATCGGAAACCGGGGATGTACTGTATGGTGACTAATATAATAAAAAAATAATTATTAAAAAAAGAAACAGACTATAAAGAATGAACTGATGGTTACGAGAAGGGTGGTGGGGAGGGGATGGGTGAAATGGGTGGTGGATATTAAGGAAGGCCCTTGATGTGAGGAGCACAGGTGTTCTATGTACGTGATGAATCACTAAACTCTACACCTGAAACTAATATTACTCCATCTGTTAACTGGAATTTAAATAAAAACGAAGAAATACTCATGGTTTTGCAAGAAAAATAAATATCAGAATAGGCCCAAGAACTAGTAGAAACACAAAAGATGTACTTTTTAATAAATGACCTGGGGTAGGTGGCTAGGCATTTTTAAAAAGATAGTATCAGACCCTTACCTTACGTCGTACAAAAGATTTAACTCCAAAAGGATCACAGAGCTAAATGTAAAACCTGAAACGTCACAAGTATTAGCATATAAGATGGATGGATTTCTCTAAGACCTAAGTATAATAAAAGGCTTTCTGGAATCCAGAGGTAATGAAAGACAGATATATTTGATTACATAAAAATAAAAAAACTTTTGCATAGCAGTAAAGATTGTAACCAAAGTTAAAAGTAGCTGATAAACTATAAGAAAATATTTGCAGCATTCATCACAGAGAAAGAACTAAAATCATTAATATAGAGAAAGAATTTTTTTTTAAGTTTTATTTAAGTAATTTTTACACCCCAGCCGGGGCTCAAACTCGTGACCCTGAGATCAAGAGTCTCACACTCTTCCGACTGAGCCAGGCCGGTGCCCCTAGAAAAACAATTCTTAAAATTGAGAGGGAAAGATTGGAAACCCTAAAAGAAAAAAATTTTTAAAAATGGGTAAAAGACCGATGATTTTCCAAAATAAGATATAAAATGATTCTTAAACAGATAAAAAGATATTTGATTTGTAAGAAGAGATGCAGATTGCAACTACACTGATTCGCAATTTCTCACCCATTCAATTGGCAAAAATGGAACGTTTGACAGCCCAGTTCCCCGGAAAGTCGATATATAAGCACTCAACCCTCTCCACGTGGGAGTGTAAAAGGGCACAGCCCTCTAGAAGGAAATTTGGCAGTGTCTAAGAAAACTACATTTAGGGGCGCCTGGGTGGCACAGCAGTTGAGCGTGTGCCTTCAGCTCAGGGCGTGATCCCAGCGTTCTGGGATCGAGTCCCACATCAGGCTCCTCCGTTATGAGCCTGCTTCTTCCTCTCCCACTCCCCCTGCTTGTGTTCCCTCTCTCGCTGGCTGTCTCTGTCAAATAAATAAATAAAATCTTAAAAAAAAAAAAAAAAAGAAAACTACATTTATTTTTGACCCAGACATCTCTCTTCTAAGTTTCAACTCTGAAGCTAGAACTTCACGCGTTACAGGAGAATACACAAATGAGGTGGTGAATTACAGCATTGCTGATAATCGGAGGACACTGCATGCCACATAAATGCTCACCTTTTAAAATGTTTTTTCAAAACGGAGTAAGTGGCTGGGCAAAACAGTAAGGAAGATCTCCACGAGCAGATAGAGAGTGGCGTCAAGAATTTACTGACAGAGCTCAAGCAAGCAAAGTAAGTAAAGATGTACATGCAGTGTGTTTGTGTAAAAAGGAGAAAGAAGAGCAGGTTGATTTTTGCAACAGGAAGTACTAGAAGGACATGCCAGAAACTACCAAAATTGCGGATCTTCAGGGAATAGGACAGGGTAGGGTGGAAGGAATGGGGGGTGACAGTTTTCTGGGTAATTAATAATTTTTACTTTTTTAATAATAATTTTTATTATATTATGTCACCATACAGTACATCCCTAGCTTTTGATGTAAAGTTCAATGATTCATTAGTTGCGTATAACACCCAGTGCACCATGCAATATGTGCCCTCCTTACTACCCATCACCGGTCTATCCCAATCCCCCACCCCCTCCCCTCTGAAGCCCTCAGTTTGTTTCTCAGAGTCCATAGTCTCTCATGCTTCATTCCCCCTTCTGATTACCCCCCCTTTCTTTATCCCTTTCTTCCCCTACCGATCATCCTAGTTCTTATGTTCCATAGATGAGTGAAACCATACGATAATTGCCTTTCTTTGCTTGACTTATTTCGCTTAGCATAATCTCCTCCAGTCTCGTCCATGTTGCTGCAAATGTGACTTTTTGAACCACATCTATCTTTTATATGCTCGAATTATATCAGTGGGGAAAAAAACCCCTGAATCCAGGGAGTGAGCACTGTGTCAGTTTCCCCGCTCAGCAGGGAGTCTGCTTCTCCCTCTCCCTCTGCTGCTCCCCCTGCTTTTGAAATCTTAAAACAAAAATCTATCCGTGAGAATATGGGAAAAACCAAACCTCACTGTATTTCAAATGAAAAATATAACCATATCAAAGTGTGTGTGTTGGGGGAGGGAACAACCTTAGTAATTTTTTTATAACTTTTTATTTTGCACTGATCATAAACTTGAAGAAACACTGCAAAAAACAGGACAAGGGTTTCCTTATATCCCTATTCATTTCCCCAATGGTAACATCTTACACAACCCTAGTATCATTTTAAAAACAAGAAACTGACATCGGTACAAAGTAACTAATCTACAGATCTTCCTTGAACTAAATAACCTCAGTCTAAAGACATTTATTATGCTTGTTTTTTCACAGTAGTGTGGGTTAGCAGTTGCAAAACCACATTCTGTATACGAGAAGGTTGAGACAATGAATAAATATATTGAAGACCCCAGGAGCAGATTTCTTATGCTTGGAGAAAGGAGCTCCAAATGCAGAGTGGGGTTAGCCTAGGAAGAGCCCTGGGGTATGAGACTGGCATTGGAGGCGTCAGTCTGAACTCACCGATCTAGAAACAGATACACGTATACGTTTAAATAAACATAGGATTGGGTACTCCTGTCCTCACTTGTTTGCTGAAAAGACCTAGCAGCAGAAGAACCCCAAACCTCGAGCTTGACCTTGAATTCTTAATACCAGTCTCCACTAAATACTGAATACCCTTCTCCTTGTAGAAACGGCGGGTTACAGAAGTGGGGCAGGGAAGTTCAAGATGAGCCTGGAACATCTTCTACTGGAAAGGAAAAAACATTCAAAAGAGAATAAGAAGGACCTGAGGGACACGATGGGCAGCCTCAAGGTGCACAAACCACAAAATCGCAAATCTGGGAGAGTCTGCACATCAAAAAATACTGGCATTAAGAGTTTATAAGGAAAAATATAAAATCAATATATTTTATATAAAATATAATGAGGTAGATATAAAATAAATATATAAAATGAATACAAAACCGAATTAAAAGAAATCCTTAGGCACTTGCTTAATAAATAAAAGGAACAAAACTCTTCCCTACAGTGAGCAAAAGTTTGTGGAGAACAGAATAGTTACTTACGTAGCATCAAAATATCCTCCAAAACATTATTTTACTAATTATACAGGGTTCGTGGTAATTTGCCATTTAAAATTAAAAAAGGGGGGGGCTGGTTGACTCAGTCCGTTGAGCGTCAGACTCTGGATCTCAGCTCCGGTCATGATCTCAGGGTCAGGAGATTGAGCCCCGCAAGGTTCCGCGCTGAGCAGGGAGTCTGCTTCTCTCCCTCTGCCCCACACTCCCGTGCGTTCTCTAAAATAAATAAACCTTTACAATAAAATAAAATAAAATAAATAAAATTAAAATAAAGTAAAATAATAAAATAAAATAAAATAAAATAAAATAAAATAAAATAAAATAAGGAAAGGCAAACCTAGCAACTGCTGCTTTAACCAAGAAAACAAAGTAACATTACCAATAAACGGTGCAGACCAAGGGCATGTGCTTCCTGATCTGAGGCAGTAAAGGAAGACATAGCACGTATGTAGCAATCCCCCCCAAAATACAGAACCCGAAACTAGTAATGGGGAGCCGTCAGATAACCCCAAAGACAGAAACCAAAAAGAAACGTAAACGGACTTTTGAAACAACTAACCAGCCTTCGAAAATGCCAATTTTAGAAGAGACAAATAAAAGCCAGATTATGGGAAGCTGAATAGATATAACCAAATGCAAGTCCTCTTTCTAACGGGGAGGAAAAGACAAGTTATAAAGGACATTACAGGGACGACTGGCCACGTTTGAATATGGATCATAGATTAGGTACTCGTTTTGTATCAATCTTAAATTTTCTTATCTGCTAACTATACTGCGGGGATAAAAGACAAGTCTTTGTTCCAAAAAAAATTACACATTCAAAAATGTATCACAAGGGAGCATAATGTCCTCGACTCATTCTCAAAGGGTCAGAAAAATGTGACCTGTACATGAGACGGAAAGGGAGACTGGAGAGAGAGAGACAGAGCAATATGGACAAATGTTAACTAGTGAATTTAGTTAAAGGGTATAGAGTTTCTAAGTTTGGGAAAATAATGAACTATTATCCCACTTAAGTAACACATAAAAGTGTACATGTCTCTGCATTCATATAAATACGTGCAAATACACAGGAAAAATATGATGGAATATACTAGAAGTATAAAGTTGGTTATCTCTGGGCAGGAATAAAAATGTAGTTGAAACAGTCAAGGAGGACTTCTACTTCATCCGTATTGGTTTCTTTTTCTTTTTCTTTTCTTTTTTTTTTTTTTTTGAGAGAGAGAAAGAGCGCACACACACACGAGTGGGGAGGGGGGAGGGACAGAGGGAGAGAGAGAATCTTAAGCAGGCTCCACACCCAGCACAGAGCCCAAAGTGGGGCTTGATCTCATGACCCTGAGATCATGACCTGAGCTGAAATTAAGAGGTGGATGCTTGACCAACTGAGCCACCCATTAATTTTTTTTGTTTGAAGGAAAATGTATACTTGTATTAATGATTAAAACATAGCAGAAAGTGAGTAAGTGATGAAACAGGAGAGAATGGGAGAGGATGGACTCAAGAGTACTAGGGAAGGGTCACCCTTGAATCTCTACCGTTTGTTCTAATATCCAGAAAGGAAGGCTATGAAGCTCGAGGCAGGTATACACACGTTTGGAGGTTGGGTTAGGGAAGTTAGTGCAAAGGTAAAGACCTCTGTTTCTGTGTGAAGCAGGATGTGAGATCGACTATAGGCTAAGGAGAGGGCTTTCAGAGCAGCTTTAGTCTGGGAGCCCACATCAATGGAAGACAAGGTGTCTTCAAATACTTGCAAGGCTCTCCCGGAGAGAGGAATGGGTCCATTCTACATGAGCAAGGACCATCAAGACCTTAGAAAGTTGATTTTTGGCTCATAATTATGGCTTTCCGACAATGGAACAGGCTGCCTGGACATGTAGTGAGTCCCCTGGCACTAGAATTGTTTAAGCAGAGGTCTGGGGATGTTAAGAAGCACATTCTATGTGTATCAAGACCTCTCCAGGCTGTGCCTCTTGCTTACGCTACAACCGCTCCCCGTGATGTTCGAACGTAAGTGATGGAGCTCTGTGGTGGGGCCTTCCTGTGACCAAATGATCGCTCTGGATCTTATCTCTGAAAAATATTAAACACTAATTTTAAAGATATTAAAATATAGAAAAACAATCTGTCTTAAAAATTAAATATTACAGGGGCGCCTGGGTGGCGCAGTCATTAAGCGTCTGCCTTCAGCTCAGGGCGTGATCCCGGCGTTCTGGGATCGAGCCCCACATCAGGCTCCTCTGCTAGGAGCCTGCTTCTTCCTCTCCCATTCCCCCTGCTTGTGTTCCCTCTCTCGCTGGCTGTCTCTCTCAAATGAATAAATAAAATCTTTAAAAAAAATTAAATATTACAAATACATTTGAAATCCACTGTACTCATATTACAGTCCGTTTCCTTTTTAAGAGATCTCGCTATCCCACCAGAGGTATCCATTATCCTGAACTTAATATTTGTCTTCCTATTGCTTTTCTTTATATTTTTTATAGAATGTATCCTCTATTTTTATGTATTTCATTATTTAATGTAATTTACTTAATATAATTTTTAAGTATTAAAATGTTATTTAATATATTTTACTGTATGGAGTTTGACAATTCCCTTTTTGGACCCAACATGAGAAAATTCGTAAATGTGTGTGTCTGTGTGTGTGATGGATATTTAAGTCGGTGTCCATATTATCATCGTAACACAAGATGCTGATAGGAAAATACTCGTATGTATCTTCTTGCGCATACATATGTCGGTCTGCTAGAGCAGAACTCACAAACCAGTATGATATAAGTCCCCAGTCTGTCCTGACCACTTTATTTAGTGAGCAGAGATGATGTCCCCTCTTGGGCTTGAAGTTGGCCAAGTGTGGCTTGGGGTAAGGGAAGCCCACGGTTACCCACGGGCACAGAGAGTACTGTGCTTTTACCCTCGTGTACCATGAACCATTATCACTGTCTGTATCTCTCAAGTCACACATGAGTGTCAACTGGGACAGGGCAGTGCTTCTAGAACTATCTACAAGGACGGATTTTTAAGTTTTCCAATTGGCTGTAGACGGATCCTTTCATAAAACCCAAAAAAGATGACGCGGCAATGTCAAATTATGGTCAAAATTTCTAAATGCTTACTTGAAAGTTTTTGTGTTCATTTCTTCACACACTGGGCAGGACAATTGGCAGAGCGATGTCTCTGTTAGGACCCCGCTTTGAATAGCACTCCTCTGGGCCCTACACCTTGAACTGCTGTGCAATGGAATTTGCACATGTTCAAATTTACCGATTTGATCAAATTGTTCTCCAAAGTAATGGAGCCAATATACCCCCTCCCAGTGGGAGCAGACTGTTTACACTGTATCACACAGTTGTCAACTACGAGTGTTGACACCATTTTTAACGTCGGCAATCATACGGTTGTGAAGTTCTGTCTCCTTGTGCTTTCGGGTTGGAAGCTCTCATGTCTATTGGACATTTGGGACCCTTCCTGTGTCAGCTGCCTACTCATTCATTTGCTCTTCCCCCCCAACCATTGGCTAGTATTTTGTGTACTGATCTGTAGGCCTTCAAGTGTTTTGAAATATTCTTTGTATTAATTTGGTTCTACTTTTTAAGATAGATGCTTATTGCAGATTTGAATTTGCTAGCGGTTTATTGAGAAGTTTTGCTTTATGTTCTTAACACGACACTGTCTATAATCTGTTTTCTTATGCTGTTGAGGCATGGTGGAAGTAACTGTCAGTGGCTAGAGTGATCCCCTTGGTTTTATTTAAAGATTCTCTCTTTTTAGACTTATAAAATTGGACTTAGCTGCTACTTGACTGTTTGCTTGAACTTGTCTAGAAAATCATCTGGCCTCTGGTTGTCTATGAGGAGATATTTTAGCACTCACTGATTCATGTTTCCAAAAATTAGCTTTGGGTCTATTGAAGAGTTCTCTTTTCTGAGTCAGTTAAAAGCTTTTATTTTCTAAAATCAATTCCATTGTCTTTTCAGTTTTATTTGAATAAAGTTACTCATGTATTCTTTAATTTAAAAAAATGTACATACCCATTGTTATAACCTCTCTATAAATTCCTAGAATTGCTTATTTGTACCTTCTTTACGTCTCTTTTTACTTTGATACTATTTCCCTAAGGGTTTATCTGTTTTACCAGTATTTTCAAAGACCCAAATTTTGGCCTTGCCCCAACAGCTTTTGTTTTTTTTAATTTTACTAAATACCGCTCCTACTGGTTTCACGTTTCTTCTTTAAACATTTTTGACCTTGTTATTTTCTCACACCTATTTTTTTCGGTCAATATTTTCTTCTATCGTCCTTTATTTGTTAAAAAGATTTTATTTATTTGTTTGAGAGAGGGAGATAGAGAGCACGAGTGGGAGGGGCAGAAGGAGAGGGAGAGAGAGCATCTCCAGCAGGCTCCACCCCCAGCACAGAGCCCTAAGCAGGGCTCGATCTCACGACCCTGAGATCACGACCTGAGCCAAAATCAAGAGTCAGCCGCTTAACCGACTGTGCCACCCAGGCACCCCCCTTTTTATGTTTTTAATGATGCTTACTTCCTACTTCTTAAGGTGAGCACTTAGCTCACCCTAAAATTTCCTCCTTTAGAAATTTGTTAGTATCTTTACATTTGAAATCTTTTCCAAGTATCAGAGACATACAGAAAGGTACACAGATCATATGATTACAACCCCCTACATTTTGCCAGGAGCCCCGATGTCCCCATCACGACCGCTTTAGAAACGATTCCCTTTTCTCTTCCAAGGTAACCATTATTCCAAAAGCTAGCAACAGAAGTTACTTTAGCTTACTTTGAACTTGACCTTAATAAAATCATATAGTCTGCAGGCCTTTGTGGATTGCATTTTTTTTTTTTAAGATTTATTTTATTTATTTATTCGACAGAGATAGAGACAGCCAGCAAGAGAGGGAACACAAGCAGGGGGAGTGGGAGAGGAAGAAGCAGGCTCATAGCAGAAGAGCCTGATGTGGGGCTCGATCCCATAACGCCGGGATCACGCCCTGAGCTGAAGGCAGACGCTTAACCGCTATGCCACCCAGGCGCCCCGTGGATTGCATTTCTTATACAACATTCTATCCGTGAGAGTCACCCGCGTGGTTCTGGCTGCTGGGGTTCCCTGATACTGCTGTATTTCCACTGTACGCTCGTATCACAGTTTACTCCCCTTTCTACCGTTAATGTTCATTTGGGTTGTGTTTACTTCTTGATTACTAAGAATAATGCTTCCATAAACATCTCTATACATGTATTTCAGGAAACATATGCACGCATTTCTGTGAGATGTCAACGTAGGAGCGGAACTGCTGAAGCATAGGGCATGTGAATATGTTCAGCTTCAGGAGTTGAAATAGTTATTGCCAAATAATTTTCCAAACTGGTTGTATTTATTTGCGTTCCCAGAAATAGTATAGGAAAGTTCCAATTCTTCTGCATTGTCAGAAATACTAGATATTGTTGGTCTTTTTAATATTGGCTGTTCTGGTGGCTGCGTGGCTATCACTCAGGGTAGTTTACATTTTCTAAATCAATAGTGATGCTTAGTAATGCTTAGTAACTTTAAAATATATATATTATATATCTATTATATATATTTTAATATATATATATATATCTCACTCATTTTATTACTGATTTCTAGGAATTCTTTTATAAAAGCCAGATTAAAATCAGTTGCTTTTTGGCTTATATTGCCCTAATTAGAAGGCAATGTGTTGTCAAGTTTTGAAAAAGACAAATTGACTTTTTTTTCTCTTGCTAATTTTGGATCTAAGGCAATGATGTAGTTTTCTTAGGATTTGTCTAGATATTAATTTCTATGATTTATTTTTCTTGAGACTTCATATTCTTCCTGAATTTAAGAAATCATCTATTTTAACAATTCTGAAAAAAAATCTCTCTTATTTTTGTTATTTTTATTTTTTTTAAGATTGTATTTATTTGAGAGAGAGAGAGAGAACACTAGAGGGGAGGGCAGAGGGACAAGCAGACTCACTGCTGAGCAGGGAGCCCAACTGGAGACTCGATCCCAGGATGCTAAGATCATGACCTGAGCCAAAGTCACATGCCTGACTTATGAACCACCCAGGAGCCCTTCTCTCTTATTTTTAAATGTGGTTTTTCCATCTCTTCTCCATTACTGAAATTCCAATTAGGTTAATATTAGACATCCCCATTCTAGAGTCTATGTCTCCTAACCTCACTTTATTATTTCATACGGCATTCTGGATATTCTCTCTAGATCTACCTTCTAGTTTGGTGATTGTCTCAATGTTTGTTCTGTGCTGCAGGTGACATTCTGCTCTTTTCTTCATTAACATCAGCCTTCTTTTACTTCCCTGAGTTCTTTTCTGCCTTAGAGTCTGTACACAGGCCATTGCTTTTGCCTGAAAACTGTTTCCCAGACACAGCGCAGTTTTCTGGATTCAGCTAACTCTTCATTCTCAGGCTGCCATGTCAGTGGAACCTCCTTGAAAGTGACTAATAATGAAACTACAACATCAAACTTGTAGTATGCTGTTAAATTCATGCTTAGAAGGAGACACATAGCTTTTAGTTGGAGTTACTAGAAAGACAGGCAGATTATCATAAATGAATAAAGTAGAAAACAAAATATAGAGGATTCTCAGAGCCAGAATTTGGTTCCTTGAGCAGATTTATGAGATTAAACCATCGGCAAGTATGATTAAGACCAACACAAAACCAAACCAGACAACCAGTCAACTAACCAATGATAAAGGAGACTTGATGAAGGATAATGCAGATGTTAAAATATACTAAGAAAGTATTATGAACAATTTCTAAGCAATATGTTTGACAATGTAGATAAAACAGACTCCTTCCTGAAAAATGTAACTTACCAAGACCAACAAAAGTAGAAATAGAAAATATGAAGAGTCCTATATTACCAAAGAAGCTAAATTTGTAATTAGAACCTCGCAACAGAAAATTCCAGAATTAGATAAACACCAGTGAATTCTACCAAACATTTAAAGAAGTATAATAAGTAGAGAAATTTTAAAACACTTTTTAGTTCATTTTGTGAGGACAGAAAACCTTACACCAAAACCTGAAAAGCATATGACAAGAAAAAATATTACCAGCCCATCTGCCTCATGGATACCAATATAAAAATTAGAAAACAACATACTGACACATTAAATAAATTCATTATATATCTGTGTATGCATATATTTCTCCATCTATCTGAGTTTTATTCAAGAATCGAAAAGTGGACTAACACTCAAAATTTGGAGCTATTCAAAATTCACTGCATTAAACAGAACAAAGGGGGAAATATGATCATTTTAACAAACTCATAAAAAACATTGCACAAAATTAAACATCCATTCAGTAAAATAACTTTGGCAAACTAGGAAGAGAGAGTCCTTCTTGCATATAGAAGCAATTGCACTACTGGGTATTTACCCCAAAGATTCAGACGTAGTGAAGAGAAGGGCCATATGCACCCCAATGTTCATAGCAGCATTGTCCACAATAGCTAAATCGTGGAAGGAACCGAGATGCCCTTCAACAGATGACTGGATTAAGAAGATGTGGTCCATATATACAATGGAATATTACTCAGCTATCAGAAAGAACGATTTCTCAACATTTGCTGCAACATGGATGGCACTGGAGGAGATAATGCTAAGTGAAATAAGTCAAGCAGAGAAAGACAATTATCATATGGTTTCACTCATCTATGGAACATAAGAACTAGGAAGATCGGTAGGAGAAGGAAGGGATAAAGAAAGGGGGGGTAATCAGAAGGGGAATGAAGCATGAGAGACTATGGACTCTGAGAAACAAACTGAGGGCTTCAGAGAGGAGGGCGTGGGGGAATGGGATAGGCCGGTGATGGGTAGTAAGGAGGGCACGTATTGCATGGTGCACTGGGTGTTATACGCAACTAATGAATCATGGAACGTTACATCGGAAACCGGGATGTACTGTATGGTGACTAACATAATAAAAAAATATTATTATTAAAAAAAGGAATGCAACAGATTTCTGTATGTTGGTTTTATATTCTGTGACTTTACCGAATTCATTTATCAGTCATAGTTTTTTAGTAGACTCTAAGGTTTTTTATATATAATATGTCATCTGTAAGTAGTGAAAGTTTTACTTCTCCCTTACTAGTTTGGATGCCTTTTATTTCTTGTCTGATTGCAGTTGCTAGGACTTCCAGGACTATGTTAAATAAAAGTGGTGAGAATGGAAAAAAAAAAAAAAAAGAAGCAATCTACACAAGACCTATAATAAACATCTTATTTAGTGGTAAATTGTTCAAAGTTCACCCTCTGAAATCAGGTGAAGGACTGGGTGACTATCACCACTTCTAATCACACTTACCTAGAAGTTCTAGACAATGAAATAAAGCAAAATAAAATAATGATGGGGCTACAAAGGAAGAAATAATACTACCCACATAGAATGATGGCAGTAACATAGTCATGTGGACAACAGGATTATGATACAGATACTGCAGAACAATTTGCAGCTCAATTATAAAATTGGGAAGAGAGATCAGAAAGGTTGCTGCGTAAAGACTAATAAGAAAAGCCAATCAGCCACAAATAATTATAAATTTGTAATCTTTAACAGATAAAATTTGCATGAACATAAAGAATATCAAATACCTAGTCGTACATTTAAAGGAAGACGTGAAAGATCCTTATAGAGAAACTCATCCATCAAATTTTTAAAAAGATCTAAAGAGGTATGATTATTTAAAACAAATTCATCACTTTTCTCTACGAACTGATTCCATTTCACAGCAATTATCTCTGTTACATGAACTATACCATTTAATCCAAGAGCTAAGCCTTAGATAGAGGCATTATTCTGTTTTACAGATTACCAAACACACTTTTGAGGGCTAAATGACGCCCTCAAGCCCCCTCACTAGTAAGTGGCCCAGGCAGGATCAAATTCAGCTGACTCTAAATCCCATTCAACTCAACCAACAGCTATGCTATATTTTCTGGATTCCTAAACCTTCACAATAAATTTTTCCTCATTTTGCTGCTTCTCCCATTCACGTCCAATCACCCCGCCAAACACACAGCTAGTCTTTACCTCTGTTGGATGCTTCTTCAGTGAAATGATTCCTGTTAGTCCCTCCTCCCTTCCCCCATCCAACCAGCCCAACCCAGGTCCTCACATTTTTCCTGGTCTTCTGCAAAGTTCTCCTCACTATTCTGTACACTCCAGTCTCTTCCCATCCCAAGGTACTCGGCTCAGTCCGAACCTGCTCAGAACCAGGGTTCTGCAGAATGCGCTTGGAAAATTTGTCCATGGAATCAACCGCAAATCTTCACACAGCCCCAAGTGTTCCTTACATGTCATCAGTTTGTGTGCGTGTTAAACCTCTCATTCTCCAGTTTTATAGCATTTTCCAATTGGCTGAGTACAGGTGTAGAGCCATTTCCTTTCAGGGGTCCTTCCCTAACTTCCTAGTCCTCTCAGGACTCAGACAAGTGCGGTCTCTCTGGCTGCTGTTTGCATCGGTGCCGCCATGACATGGGTTTCCTCCCCAAACATGGCGATCATGGCGTCATGGATCTCCTCTCTTCCACATAAACAGAGCTTTGTTTCCCGTTAGGTTTCCTCTCTGACCCCCAGAACATTAGGCTGAGTCTAATTCACCATGCTTATTTTCGTGCTTTCTGGAAGTTTCTTTCCTAGGGTCTCTGCAGTTTCTTTCTACAAGCTAGCTTCTTGATGGCCTCTCCCACCGCTTTGCTATGCATGTCTATACAGATCAACCCGAAGCAGAGACAGGATTTAAGTTCCTTTCTCAGGAAGCTTCTTTGTCAGCAGATTCTAGGATGTGGCTATTGGCTAGTCACACATACCCTGGATGTATCTGGACCATTCCAGTCCAGATAGGACTGCGCTTAGAGGTTATTCAGGACCTTCCCTTATTTTGCCCCAAATATTCCCCTTTCACTTTCTTGACCTTGCTTTCATTTCACGTGTTCCTTGCCATTCCTTTTCTCTCCCCTCATCCTGCTGGGATAATCCTACCTCCCCCTCTGGGACTCCATTCCAATGCTACTTCCTCTATCCGGCCTCGCTAATCCCGGCAGAAAATAAAGGCTCCTTCCTCCGTGCTCCCCGCTTCCCCAACACTGTCCTTGTGCGCTGAACACAACCTGCTTCCTGCCACAGCTGAGACACGCAAGACCGCTCACCCACGGACAGAGAACGACGTCGTGTTTATCTGGGCATCCCTCAAAGGATCAAAGCACAATGAATGGTCTATGCTATGTGCCCACGCATGTTTATTCACGGAACAGAAATGTGCGGACCCTGCAGCCAGTATCCTAGCAAGAACCCTTGGTCCCAGTTAGAAGAAAACCCCTCGTCGCCTGCTATCAGTCTGTTGTGGGTCCTCCGTGTCCTACGGATGGCACCCTGAGCAGTGGGTTATCTTCTCGTAGAGAGCTTGATCCCGGGCTCCCGCAGCTCGCCGCCGACCAGCCTGCCGAATGCGGCTGAACCGCACCGAGGCCAAGCTCCAGGGATATTTGCTTTCAAACACTTAACATTTGCTTTCTGTTACCCTTTTATTAGGAAGATGAAAATTGAAAGGGAATCGAGTGAGGCCGGGCTCCCTTCTTTTCTTTCTGCGGGAACAGCTTGTTTCCATGACATTTATATGGGGAGCTTTTTCTAAATGACAAGCAGATTGTTAGAAGATGTTATTTTCTGTCTCTTTGCTTTGGATCTTCGCTTAGTGGGTGTAATGTAAGAGAGACAGCCTCACCAGGAGGGGGACTGTCAGGTAGATGGATTCAGGACGGGATCGGGTGGGGGTTTGTTGAATCCTTTCTGTTGCGGTTTTTGTAGCAGCGTCTTAACAGAGCCTGGCTAGAAGTTGTAAGATGTATTAGTGTTGTTCTTTCTTTTTTTTCTTTTCTTTTTTTTTTTTTTATCATGGAGTACCATTCCTGCAGATCGAAGTCTGTTCTTTGTAGCCTTTTCTCTTAGGGAAGAAAACTGAATGCTCACAGAAAAAGCCATCCGTGGGGGCAGCGGGAAATCCTGAGGGTCCAGACCCAGGAGAAATGGCCAGGCTTGCGGAAGCTCAGGTCAGAGCCTGGTATTTTTGTTTGTTTGTTTGTTTTGTTTTTGCTTTGTTTTTTTGCAGACAAGAGGTTCGCCTCGGAGGGATCCAATCCCGCATGCCCTCCTCACTCAGACCGCTGAGTGACCAAGAGGCTAGGACAACGACAGAAAGGGACACAAGGCTGTTCAACCCTGACCGCATCCACGCTCCACGTAAGGGGTTAAAATCACCTCCCATCTGTGCCCCTCTGTGCTGGCTACCAACTGCTTTCTCACTGCACCTCTTCAGGGGGATCCGTGACCCTACAAAACAAACCTCATTATGTCCCCACTTAACCCAAGAACGCCATCGCCTGCTATCCACAGAATAAACCCCGGGCTCCTTCGGCCCTTCCCATCTACTCCCAAGTACCTCTCCTCCCTAGTCCCTCCCCCTGACTGTGCTAACCGCCCCTACGCTCCACCCCCAAGCGATCCTACAGCGTGTTCCTCGAACACATTTGTACAGAATCACCACGATCTGCCCACAGATTTGTGTTTGTTTGGTCAGACAAGCTTTTAAAAAAATTGTTTTGAGCTCGAACAGCTTTGAACAGGGACACACTCTCCAGCTTGCCACAGGCCCCTTCCGTATCCCGCCCACCCCTCTCCTCTTTGCATATTTCTATCCCTCGCCTGGCCCCCCGAGGCATCTGAATGTACTCAGAGTGAACAGGAACCACGCTTCCTTTCTGGAAATCAAATCCCCACCTTGCACGACAGAACGAATATCGGTCCCCATTCAGAACACATCCTGGCTTCCCCAGGAAGGTGGGCTGCCGCATTTGCGGGTCTCCCTCCCCCCTCTTTACTCGCCCACGACGGCGCCCATGAAACCATGACGATGACGGCTTATGTCCCTCCATTCACCAGTAGGGTCAGCCTCCACGGAACAAGTCAATCTTACAAATTTCTATCTACGCACTGACTGGCGGAATTTGTTAAGACAAATGATCCCCTTTTACAGGGGACAAAACCAGGTCTCAAGTTGGCAAAGCATATTTGATAGCACAGACCTTGGTAAGGGGCAACAGCTCGGGCTGGGGGGGGGGGGG
>NW_024426663.1:75412898-75425250 GCF_017311325.1 Ursus maritimus | reverse complement strand
GGGGGGGGGGGGGCTGGTCTCCTATCAAGTCCAAGATCAGGTGTTTCCCCACATTTCCAGAGACTCACAAGCAAAAGGGCCACCATTCTCTAAGCACGGTTAGGAGTTCTGGGAGAAGAGAAGAGAAGAGAAGAGAAGAGAAGAGAAGAGAAGAGAAGAGAAGAGAAGAGAAGAGAAGAGAAGAGAAGAGAAGAGAAGAGAAGAGAAGAGAAGAGAAGAGAAGAGGAGGGGAGGGGAGGGGAGAAGGGGAGGGGAGGGGAGAAAAGAGGAGATAGAGCTTTCTGGACTCCAGAGGAGTCATTTTAGCCTCTCAGCCATTTTCGTGATCTAACCCTGACCAGCAGCCCTGGCCCAACCACAGCGCTTGCTCGAAGGTGCTGGAATTACAGAGAAATGTGAAAACCTCAGTGGTCAATGATTTGGAGGGAACGGAGGAAAGTAAAGACAAACTGTGTCTACCAGGAGATGGCCTGAGCCTATCAGAGACAGTGAATCAGTGGCAAAACACTCAGAGCTGTTTCAAAAGTAAAGGTTGTCCTAACGCAGATGTGCTGGAAACCTCTGGGTTTTGTTGTCTGAGGAGACACTGCTTTGGGAAATATCCCCAGTGTCCTCCTTTATTTGTTTCAAGTTAAAAAAAAAACAAACCAACAACCTTCCTTTTCCTATTATTTGGCTTGATTGTGTCTTTTGACTGGACGTCCACCAAGAGGAGAACTGTTTCCCCTAACTCCTCTGTTCCCTTCAGTTTCTTCAGTGTATAGTTAGGTCCTTCCATCGGCTAAAACATCCATAAACTTCCCAACCTTTTTCTCTTCCTCACCTTCTAAGAAGGAGCTTGGCTGTGTGGGTCCACTGGTGTGCCTCTGAGGGCAATGAAAAGAAGCCGAAATGAGGAAACGAGCCCAGAGAAGGGGGTAGATGGTTCTAAGAGAAGAACTGGAGGCACGTGGAGAAGTAAAGATTCAGGAGGGAAGGTGTGAAAAGATGGGAAGGGAAAAAGAGAAGCAACTGGGTCACGTCAGACTTGGTGAGCAACATGGCTGAGGAGAGTTTTTGAGGAAACTGCGCTCTATGTGGAGTCAACGTTTTGCCTCACTTCTGCCCCAGAGCGGCCTTCTCACAGAGGGCTCTGTGGCTCCTCCAAGCCTGAGGACTCGTTTTTGTGTCTCTTTGGGATATGTCACAGGCTGTGCTCTACAGAGCAACCACAGGAAGACTCAGGGCCATTTGGTGGCAAATTTACTTACTGTTTCATGTCCAGTCACACTTCAGAATCAGCTGTAGGAGAGCTGACAACACTGACGCCATCTTGTTCATGTCCCCACAGTGACCCCCGCTCCCCTCAGAGCCTCGTGCTCATTCCAGGCCTGTGGAGGTGAATGTTTGCCGTGACTGGCATGCCAGAGGGCTTGTTCTGATCGCCCCCACTGGTTCACAGTTGGTACCACTTTAGATAATTAACCTTTGACCTCACCTACCACGATGACCACTGCACAGCCCCCTGCTTTATAAAATCTGTGGAGGAAGGGCTAGACTTAGACGAGAATAACTTCACAGTGCCAGGATCATGGCCTGCAGCCCTCGCTGTAAGTTAACTTGAATAAAGTTATGAAAAACCAAGAAACAGACTCTTAACTATAGAGAACACACTGATGGTCACCAGAGGGGAGGTGGGTGGAGGGATGGGGGAACCAGGGGATGGAGATCAAGGAGAACACTTGTCATGGTGAGTACCGGGTGATGNAGGGAAATGTTGAATCACTACATTGTACACCTGAAACTAGTACAACACTGTATGCTAACTCACTGGAATTTAAACGAACGCTTGGAAAAAATAAATAAAACTGGATAAAACTCCATGTGGAGTCACCTGTTTCATTTTCCAGGCTCCAAGTGCTTTCTCAGTCTGTCCGTCCTTCACCTTCTAACAATCATCTTATTGGGTATTCAAGCAGAAGCCCAGAGAAACTACCCGAGGTGCTAAGTTTCTTCCAAAATCAGAAGAGACATTCCAAAAAAAAAAAAAAAAAAACGTAAAAAATAAAAAATTCAGAGGCCGAGATAAGGCCACCTGAAGGACAAAGGGAAGAGCTGGAATCCTCCAAGATGCTAAGAAATAAATTATCATCAGATGAATTAAAGAAAAAATACTTTGGGTTTTTTTTTCTTTTTTTAAGAAAAAATAGCTTTGAGCGAAAACAGAAACTTAGAGCCATGAAGAAGAAAAGAAAGTCGCTCTTCCATAGGACGGTATTTGCACTTCCTGTCTGATCATCCCCCTGCATCCGTGCCGCCCCCCTCCCTGAACTAAAGATGGGGCCAGCAAAGCAGTGCCTAAAAACCTCACGTGGACAAGTCACCTCTTCACTAATTGTCACAGCAGGTACTATCGGTCACACTAGCTGCCTCCAGTCCATCCACTTTGGATCAAATTAAGAGCCTAGGAGAGACATTCTCATACCAGCATTTCTTATAACCTTTCAAATGGCAACTACGTTTTCATTCCTTTAGACATCAGACAATCCTAGTACAGCTGCCTAGAGACACATCACTTCTTCCCTGTCATTGAACTAATATTTCCCAAGTGGCTCAAAGAGGTGAGGAGTAATACTCGGAGGCAAGAGAAGACCAAATAGTCGAATCAGACGTGAAACAGCCGAAGGCACGTTAGAGTCTACACACATTTAAGGATGTTGGGCTGAAGGGTCCAGCAGGACACTGGCTGTCTCGTGTGCCCAACGTCTTCCACCTCCACCATCATCTGACAACATGACATCTGCCCAGAGCACTCACCTTTCTGGTTCTCGAATTTTTCCAGTATAGTGTGCTCTTGCACTGGAGTTCTCAGTATGGTGTTAAGATTTCATCTCTAGACTCTAGACCCTAACCCACTAAAATTCCAGCAGGTATTTCTGGGGCAACTGACAAGCTGATTCAAAAAATGTATAAGGGAAATGCAAAGGACCTAACAGAACCAAAACAATCCAGAGAAAGAAACGGGTTTATGGGGGCGCCTGGGTGGCACAGCGGTTAAGCGTCTGCCTTTGGCTCAGGGCGTGATCCTGGCGTTATGGGATCGAGCCCCACATCAGGCTCCTCTGCTATGAGCCTGCTTCTTCCTCTCCCACTCCCCCTGCTTGTGTTCCCTCTCTCGCTGGCTGTCTCTATCTCTGTCGAATAAATAAATAAAATCTTTAAAAAAAAAAAAAAAAAAAAGAAACGGGTTTATGGGAACTCAGGATGATAATGGCATCATGCTATCACGTATACACAAGGGAACAAAGGGAATCCATAAATAAATGTATAAATATTCAGAGACAATATATGTAACATAACATGTAATATACAGAAGTACACACAGACACACACGTGTGTGTGTGTGTGTGTGCGTGCTGTGTATGCACGTGCACCGAGATAATGAGGGAAGGATCACTTTTCAACAAGTGAAACTGGACAATTGGATCTCCACCTTCAGAAAGTAAAACTAACCATTACGCTTCAGACCACATAGAGAAATTAACTGGAAATTGATCAGATACCCAAGCCTGAGAGATGAAACTATGAAACGGCTCAGATAAAATGTAGCAGAAAGTCTCTCTGACCTTAGGACAGGCCAAGATTTCGCAGACAGGACATGAAGAGCAGGAACCATGAAATAAACTATTGATCAACTTAACTTTATCGAAACTCTCTGGTATTCAAAAGACACTGCTAAGTGTCACATTTTACATCGATACGTAATGTACGTACGATCACTCTGGCAAACGTCTTGGCATTTTCCTCTACAGGTAAACATACACTTATGAAATAATCCAGAAGTTCCACTGCTAATTATGCACCCAAGAAAAATGAGAAGTGTACACCCACAAATCACTTTTACATAAATGTTCACGGAAGCCAAAAACTGGGGGAGAAAATCCATCAACAGATAAATTTATAAACAAGTTGTGGTATATTCCATTAATTAAATGCCACTTAGCAAAAGGAAGAAATGAACTCGATACACAGTATCAGGGATAAATCTCAAATATATTAGGCCGAGGAACAGGAGTCGGACACAGAAGAGTCCATACTCTGGCTCCCTTTATGAGAGGCAATGTTACTCGGTAATGATAAAATGGGATCGGTGGTTGCCTCGGTCAGGGAAGAGGACAGGAAGTGATTGCAGAGGGCTATGAGGCACCTTCTCGGGCAGTTAACATGTGTGTCTTGATTTGGATGGTGCTTACATGAGTGCATACATGTATCATTTTACAGAACCGCACTCTCGAAATGGGCACATTTTACTGTATCCAAATTACACTTTATTCGATTTTTTTAAAAAAGATGTATTTATTTGTTTATTTTGGGGTAGGGGGCAGAATCTGGCCAGGGGCTCGATCTCACGACCCTGAGATCATGACCCGAGCCAAAACCAAGAGTCGGATGCTTAACTGACTGAGCCACCCAGACACCCCCACTTTATCAGATTTTTTTTTAAACTGTAATCACATTGCAGCTTCATCTAATGATGGAGCTCAGAAAACAATTTTATTGCTGCTAGAGTTTCAGTCTTAAAAGTAAGTGGAATACTTTTTTTTTTTTTTTTTTATCCTTGAATTCTCAGCTAGCCCTCCTCAAATACTACTACTCAATAGATCTCTGGTTCGATGAGCCAGACTCATGCTGAACTCAAAAATAAAATTAAATCACAGCAGCCGCTCTTTACATCCATGCTGCTCAAGGACACCAAGGAAACGAGGGTACCTGTCTCCGTTTTCCAAAATGGGATGGGGTGTGGGCGTCCAAAGAAGGCTTTTGTCCTCATAAGGTTAAGCACGTCCTCCACTGGATCTGCAGACACTTCTGTTCAAAGTAAACGAACAGTACCATGAGTCCAACGCCATTCTGGGGAAACTATTTTCTCTAAAAGCGTCGGTCGATACTCTACTTTTTGACTACATGCTTTTCACCCTTAAGGATAAAGGAAAATGTCACTTCTCTTCAGGGAAAATGCTTTGCAATTTCACGGACTCTGATTATTAAACCCACATTTGCTCTGTATTCCTTCCCCGCACTCTTCAGCCACAGTGAAAAGCGTTAAAAGTGTTCGGGTTTTAGTGTTATTTTTATTATCTTCGTAAAACGAGCAATTTAGGGTACTTTGGCACCCGAAGAAGCTGAAGCTACCGGCATTGTGGATTTAAGAAATGTTGTATTCGATGTGGTTAAAAATTATCCGAGCATGTTCATTGTGCCGAATGACCGTTCTGATGTCTCAGTGAACTGTCCAAGGCATTAGCTTCTTTACTGTCACAGCCCATCCATAGAAAAGTAAAAATTCTTCAATTATCCCTTAGGAAAAATCAACTACTTTGCTAACTTCTTTCCAAGGCAGTAAGGTGGGGTCCGTGGGTCGATGATTTAAGACAATATTGGCCAAAGTTAACCACCAGTTATCAGGAATCTTCTATGTGCATTACCCTGGACCAGAAATGGCTGGAGAGGAGATCCAGAAATGGATAAGACATGGGTCTCTCATGTAGGAATCCAGAAGTCTGCCTCTCTGGAGTTCGGGTGCAATGTATTTGGATAATTTCTGGCTCTGGGTAATGTGTCTGGATATATCCACATGACTCAAAGTAGAAATCGTAGATTAATCCTGGGATTGCTCTAATTTTCTATCCAGCCTTTCACAATGATCTCGGTCTGATAAAGAAATGACCTGGGGATCAGCTTATCTAACCAGTAACTTTTATCACTTACTTGTCACAGAACAAGCTGTCTCCGCAGAACAATGTAGGGTCCTGCAGAGCGGAAACTGTATCACTAATCTCTGTGCCTGAGCCTCCAGCTAAGAATCTGGCACAGAGCTGAATGAATGAAAGCTACATGTTAACTCCAACCATCTAAGAAGTCTTAGGTTGTGATCATTCATCTTTTCTGACTCATGAATTCCTTTGAGAACCGGAAGAAAGTCTTCCCTTGACCACAGACAAATGCATACGATACAATGTAATGAAGCTTATTGGGGGGGAGTGTACCGTAAAGCCCATCTCTGGTCTACGTAGGAATTCCACACAAAAAATTTAAAACATTTGGAAGTATTTTCCTATCTGCCAACTACTGATCTGCTATTTAACCTTCTGATTTATGTATTTAGGGTTACGTGTAACCTGTTAGATCTTTCACCATTTGTTTTGGAATGGAAAGTGCTCGAGAAGGCTACCATCCAAAGGAGTCTGGTTGTATTTCCAGCTCTGCCATTAACCAGCTGCGGGACTTTGGATAAGTTCCATAAACAATCTGGGCTTTGGTTCCAGATCTGTAAAATAAGGAGGCTGAACAGAGAGGAGTTCTAATGTTCCTTATAGCTCTGAAATTCGCAGTTCCAAAGCATTGGAGTTTCCCTGATGGAGGAAGGGGTATGTGCAATGTAAATAAAGACTTCGCATCTGTCACGAGGGGGAGGCACTAAGCATCATAAAGACGCAATGCTTTTTTTTTTAATTAAGTAAATTCTGGGAAGATATCCGCATGTGTCTAAAAAGCAGATCTACAGGTTAGATATACCACTTTTTAGGACCCTTGAGACTTCCACTGTGTAAGGAAGCAAATAGCCCATTTCACCAATGGCTATTTGACTTTTAATATAAATATTGAGAACAGCCTATCGACCAAAATTACTTCTTCTTTTAAAGATTTTATTTATTTATTTGAGAAAGAGAGAGAGAGAGCACAAGCAGGGGGAGTGGCAGGCAGAGGGAGAAGCAGGCTCCCCGCTGAGCGAGGAGCCCAATGCGGGACTCGATCCCAGGACCCTGGGATCATGCCCTGAGCTGAAGGCAGACACTTAACCGACTGAGCCACGCAGGCATCCCAACCAACATTACTTCTGATTCCCAAGTCTAAAATAAGGGTTGCGTGTAGAAAATAAGTTTTGGGTAAGAATAGCTACAAGAACTGATGGTGGTATTCAAAATATAGTTCTTCCTGTGAGACTAAGGTCTTTTCTTGGCATCAGATTCAATATTGTGTGATATCAGTGCATGCAAGACAGTAATCTGTAATATTCATCCTTCTAAAATGTCACTTAAGTCATTTTTCTCCCCCACTCCCAATCCTAAGCATCTCGCCACTCACCAACAGGATGAGGTCCAAGCTTCTATCTGTGCACATGGAGCCCCCCCCCCCCCCATCATCTGGCCCCAATGGACAGTGGCTCTCCTTGCTGTCTCCACACAGTATCCTATTGTGCACAGGTTAGACGAGTTCTGCCAAAATCACCACATTGGACCCCTTTCACGTCATGTGGAGGCCATGATCCTTCTCACATAATCAAAATCTTACTAAACACGGAGTTCTGTTTCCAGGAATGGTGGACAATGAAATTTGACCACGCTTCTTGGTGAAACTATAACTAGAAAGAAAAAATTATAAGAAAACGTCCATTTGCAGGTATCATGGATTAAAAAAAGCAAATAATTACTGCTTAATATCTGAGAGACAAAGGGGGGCGCCTGGGTGGCACAGTCGTTAAGCGTCTGCCTTCGGCTCAGGGCGTGATCCCGGCGTTGTGGGATCGAGCCCCACATCAGGCTCCTCTGCTAGGAGCCTGCTTCTTCCTCTCCCACTCCCCCTGCTTGTGTTCTCTCTCTCGCTGGCTGTCTCTATCTCTGTGAACTAAATAAATAAAACCTTTAAAAAAAAATATCTGAGAGACAAAGGAAAAGTAGATAAGCGAAAAGAATTTTATGGGCTGGTTTTGTCTGAGCCGTCTGCCAATTTCTGCAACAGTCTATTGAGACACTGAGAAACTGAGCAGAGCTTTTGACAATCACAGGGAAGGAACAACATGAACTTGAGTTCAGGGTATACAAAGGAAGAAGGGGAGACTGACACCTTAGCAACAGAGGTAAACTAGGAACTGACCCTGTTGCAGAGTCTAGGTCCCACATTGATATCATTTCCAATCTTAGCTGGATTAAGATGATCCAGATTGGTAGTGTTTATGACTTTCGTAAGAACAAAAAATAAATCTCCTGCAAAGGATGATAACACGGAAAACGTAATTTTAGGTTTCACATTATCTCTAAAACATTTCATATACCGCTTCCCATAAAATGAACCCAAGTTGAAAAATCGCCAGCTATAGGGATGCCTGGGTGGCTCAGTCTGGTTAAGCATGTGCCTTCAGCTCGGGTCATAATCCCAGGGTGCTGGGATCGAGTCCCGCATCGGGCTCTCTGCTCAGTGGGTAGCCTGCTTCTCCCTCTACCTGCCACTCCCCCTGCTTGCGCACTCTCTCTCTCTCTCTGACAAATACATAAATAAAGGCTTTTTAAAAAAAATCACCAGCTGTAGAGGAGAGAAAAGAACATATAAAGCCAAGAAAAACAACAGGTGTTAGAAATAAACTCATAACGGGTTATCAGTCAGATTTTAAATTAACTCTACATGTTTGAAAAAACTGGAGATTAAGATTTTTTTATAAAGAAGAATCAACTGAAAATCCTGAAAAAGGAAAATCAAATAACTGATATTAACAAATAAAAAGACAGAATTAAAAGCAGCTTAGATATTATGACAGGGAGAATTATTGAACAGGAATAAATGTCAGGAAAATATCCATGATGGAGCAAAAATTTTTAAAGGAATAAAACCATGAAAAGGAGTATATAAGACAAACAGAACAGGAGACAAATGAATGTAGGAATATTGCAGTGAACAAAATCTAATATACGTGTAATTAGAACCCCAAATAAAGAGATAACAGAAAATGGAACAGAAGCACTATTTTAAAATATAATAGCCGTGAATTCTTCAAAACAAAGAAAACCTATTAAGTCACAAAACTGAGAAGTCTATGAACACCAAACACGACGAGTGCAAACTTAAAAAAAAAACCACTGGGGGCGCCTGGGTGGCACAGCGGTTAAGCGTCTGCCTTCGGTTCAGGGTGTGATCCCGGCGTTGTGGGATGGAGCCCCACGTCAGGCTCCTCTGCTGGGAGCCTGCTTCTTCCTCTCCCACTCCCCCTGCTTGTGTTCCCTCTCTCGCTGGCTGTCTCTATCTCTGTTGAATAAATAAATAAAATCTTTAAAAAAAAAAAAAGATAAAAAAACCCACTAAAATGCACCACAGAAAGCTATACATTTTTAAAAAAGATAATTTGTCTTTTATAACTCTAGCTTTTAAAAATAGTCTTCAAAGAAGCAAAACCAGAATGGATATCTCACTTCAAAGGAAGTGAAGGAACTATAACTACCAATCTAATATTTCATAACCAGCAAATATTTTCCTTCAAAAATAAATGTAAGAGAAAACATTTTTCTAGAAAAATAAAAGAAATACTGCAGGGATTTCCTCAGGCAGAAGAAAAGATCAATGCTAGGGAGAAACTCAGAGCTAGAAGAAATGAAGAGTAACGTAAAAGAATAATGTACGGGAACTTGAATTAACATTAACAGGAGAAACTATTGACAATGATGTACTGGGATTTACACATACGTTTAGTAAATATACCCCCAAAACAATAATGTAACCATGAAGAGAATTACAGAATGTTAAAATCTTTCCAGGCTCAGGGAAGAGAGAAAAGTACAAAACACGGAGAGGTGAACAACATATACCATAATCCCTGGGTTAACTAGTAAAAGAAAAATAAAACCATGTACAAATGACAGGTTCCTAGAGGATAAAAGGAAGTAATGAAAATTAACCCGGGGCACCTGGGTGGTCAGTCAGTTAAGCTTCCAACTCCTGATTTCAGCTCAGGTCATGATCTCAGGGCCTTGAGATCGAGCCCCGAGTCAGGCTCCATGCTCAGTGGGGAGTCTACTTGAGGAATCTCTCTCTCCTTCTCCCTTTGCCCCCCCCCCCCCCCAGTTCATGCAGTCTTTCTGTCTTTCAAGTAAGTAAATCTGGAAAAAAAAAATTCAGCTAGGGCTCCTGGGTGGCTCAGCTGGATAAGCATCTGCCTTCGGCTCAGGTCACGATCCCAGGGTCCTGGGATCAAGCCCTGAGTCGGGCTCCCTGCTCAGGGGGGAGTCTGTTTCTTTCTCCCTCTGCCCCTCCCCCTGCTTGTGCTCACTCTCTCTGTCAAATAAATAAAATCTTAAAAATAAAAGTCAACTAGCCTATAAAAATTTGACCAACACAACAAGTAAGCCAGATGCAGCTGAATGTCTAGTATTAGAAACAGATAGTACTTGCAAAGACACGGAGAACACGTAAACCAATTGACCTTATGTGTCTGCAAAATGGCTCCAAAACCATCAAATGACTGGAATCACATAGGCTATGCTCTCCTACCACAGCAGAATTAAGCCAGAAATAAACTTTAAAAATGAAATTGAAAGATCTCCAAATCATTGTAGGGTCACCAAAACATGGCTAAACCAACCATGAACCAAAAAAGAAATCACAATGGAAATAAAGCCTATTTGAAACAAATCAGTATTAAAAAGAACCACATTGGGGCGCCTGGGTGGCACAGCGGTTAAGCGTCTGCCTTTGGCTCAGGGCGTGATCCCAGCGTTATGGGATCGAGCCCCACATCAGGCTCCTCCGCTATGAGCCTGCTTCTTCCTCTCCCACTCCCCCTGCTTGTGTTCCCTCTCTCGCTGGCTGTCTCTATCTCTGTCAAATACATAAATGAAATCTTAAAAAAAAAATAAAAAAAATAAAAAAGAACCACATTTATGGGATTCAGGCAAAGGGATCTTAGAAGAAAGAGAATTGATATAGCTTCTCATTTATAGCCTTATGTTGTTTTCGTAGATTAGTTCTCTTTAGAACAGAAAAATGCTAACCAATCAGTATTATTGTCCTCTATCTTCAGAAGTTAGAAAAGTCAGGCATATCGAACTCAGGAAGAGTAGAAAGCAGGCACAATGAAGAACAGAAAGAAAGAAAATAGGAACCAAAACTGTAATGAAGTTAAAAAATTATCTCTTAAAAACATGAATCAAAGTGATAAACCCCTGGTGAAAATGATTTAAGAAATAGGACAGAAAGAAAAAATAAGCAATATGGAGGATGAGAGGAGGTTACAGGTCAGATCCTTAAAAACACTAAAACGATCATCTGAGAGTATTACCAAGATTTGGAAACCAATGCTTATCAAAATTTGATGAAATAAAAATTCCTAGGAAAAAGTCTTTTGACAAATAGAAAAAAGTGACTACCGTACAACCATCAGGGAATCGAATCAATAATTTAAAACATATCCATGAGGGGGAGCCTGGGTAGCTCAGTCGGTTGAGTGGCCTACTCTTGATTTTGGCTCAGGTCATAATCTCCAGGTCATGAGACAGAGCCCCGCACCCACACTCCCTGTGGAGTCTGCTTGAGATTCTCCCTCTTCGTTGCCCCTCCCCCCACTTGCGCTCACTCGCTCGCGCGCGCGCGCTCTCTCTCTCTCAAATAAATAAATCTTAAAAAAAAAAAATCCATGAGGAAAAATCCAGATCCAGATGGCTTTACCAATGAACTCACTAACTATTTAAGGAAAAATTACCACCCATCTTGCTCAAACTTTTCTGAACAGAAAAAGAAACATTTTCCAGATCATTTTAAGAGACTGACATCATGTTGATCTCAAAGCTAGTCATGCCCATTAAAAGGAAGCAAAATGAAGCTACACATTTAATAATTATTGGTGAAGAAGAGTTTTTAAATTATCAAATTTGGCAATATATCATGAAGAGATCAGAAAAGGTGGTTCGACATTTGAAAATAATCAATGTACTTCACTTTAGTAACAGAATAGATGAGGGAAAAAATGGGATCATCTCAACGGATACAAACAGAAAAAGCATTTGATTAAATTCAACATCCAGTCATACTAATTAAAAAAAAAAAACCTATGAGTAAAGTAGGAACCAAAGGGAAGTTTCTTGATTTGAGCAAGGAGGAAGCCTATACATGCAAACAATCTATAGCAAGATTATACTTGAGGGAAAAATGTTAAAAATTTTGCCTTGTAAAATCAGAAATATCAGAATGCTAACACCACCATTGTATTAAACAGCACTGAAGGTCCTTCTCAGTGTAAAAGGGAAAGAAGAGAAAAGGTAAAAGAATCAGAGTGGAGGAAATAATAGTTATTTTGTAAGTGACATATTACATATATAAAAATGCCAGAGAAAATACAGACAAATGATCAAATTAATAAATGTACTGACCCGAACTGTGGGTTACAAGGCTGAAATCCAAAAGTTAATTGTATTTTTATAGCAGCAACAATGAGAAAATAAAATTTTAAAACAGATGGAATTTACGACAGCATCGAAAATATCAAATACCTAATTAAATCTTTAAAACATTTGGGAGAACCCTAATCATAAAATCAAAAAACATTACTGGG